>NC_092725.1:25653187-25755277 GCF_047496885.1 Scyliorhinus torazame | reverse complement strand
GTGCCGCTCTCTCCGCATAGCCGTGTATCATTCCCAAACCAATCCCACTGCCCCACTCTCCCCATAGCCCTGTATCAAACCCCAAACTAATCCCACTGCCCCGCTCTCTCCCCATAGACCTATATCAATCTCAAACTAATCCCACAGCACCACTCCCTCCCCAGAACCCTGTTTCAACCCCAAACTAATCCCACTGCCCCACTCTCTCCCCATAGACCTGTATCAATCCCAAACTAAGGGGCAGCATGGTAGCATTGTGGATAGCACAATTGCTTCACAGCTCCAGTATCCCAGGTTCGATTCCGGCTTGGGTCTTTATCTGTGCGGAGTCTGCACATTCTCCCCTTGTCTGCGTGGGTTTCCTCTGGGTGCTCCGGTTCCTCCCACAGTCCAAAGATGTACAGGTTAGGTAGATTGGCCATGATAAATTGCCCTTAGTGTCCAAAATTACCCTTAGTGTTGGGTGGGGTTACTGGGTTATGGGGATCGGGTGGAGGTGTTGACCTTGGGTAGGGTGCTCTTTCCAAGAGCCGGTGCAGACTCGATGGGCCGAATGGCTCTCCTTCTGCACTGTAAATTCTATGATAATCCCACTGACCCGCTCTCTCCCTCTAACCCTGTATCAACCCCAAACTAATCCCACTGCCCCGCTCCCTACCCTTGGGACGAATCAGTCCCAAACTAATCCCACTGCCCCACTCTCTCCCCATAGCCCTGTATGAACCCCAAACTAATCCCACTGCCCCGCTCTGCCCCAGAGCCCTGTATCAACCCCAAACTAATCCCACTGCACCACTCTCTCCCCATAGCCCTGTATCAACCCCAAACTAATCCCACTGCCCCGCTCTCTCCCCATAACCCTGTCTGAACCCCAGACTAATCCCACTGCCCCGCTCTGCCCCAGAGCCCTGTATCAATCCCAAACTAATCCCACTGCCCCGCTCTCTCCCCTTGGACCGAATCAGTCCCAAACTAATCCCACTGCCCCACTCTCTCCCCATAGCCCTGCATGAACCCCAGATTAATCCCACTGCCCCGCTCTCCCCATAGCCCTGTATCAATCCCAAACTAATCCCACTGCACCACTCTCTCCCCGTAGCCCTGTAACAATCCCAAACTAATCCCACTGCCCCGCTCTCCCCATAGCCCTGTATCAATCCCAAACTTATCCCAGTGCCCCGCTCTCTCCCCATAGCCCTGTATCAATCCCAAACAAATCCCACTGCCCCGCTCTCTCCCCATAGCCCTGTATGAATCCCAAACTAATTCCACTGCCCCGCTCTCTCCCCACAGCTCTGTATCAATCCCCAAACTAATCCCACTGTCCCGCGCCATCCCCATAGCCCTGTATCAATCCCCAAACTAATCCCCCTGTCCTGCTCTCGCCCCATAGCCCTGTATCAATCCCCAACTAATCCCACTGCCTCACTCTCTCCCCATAGCCCTGTGTCAATCCCAAACTAATCCCACTGCCCCGCTCTCTTCCCATAGCCCAGTATCAATCCGCAAACTAATCCCACTGCACCGCTCTCTCCCCACAGTTCTGTATCAATCCCCAAACTAATCCCACGGCCCGCTCTCCCCCCATAGCCCTGTATCAATCCCCAACTAATCCCACTGCCTCACTCTCTCCCCATAGCCCTGTGTCAATCCCAAACTAATCCCACTGCCCCGCTCTCTTCCCATAGCCCAGTATCAATCCGCAAACTAATCCCACTGCACCGCTCTCTCCCCATAGCCCTGTATTAATCCCAAACTAATCCCACTGTCCCGCTCTCTCCCCACAGTTCTGTATCAATCCCCAAACTAATCCCACGGCCCGCTCTCCCCCCATAGCCCTGTATCAATCCCCAACTAATCCCACTGCCTCACTCTCTCCCCATAGCCCTGTGTCAATCCCAAACTAATCCCACTGCCCCGCTCTCTTCCCATAGCCCAGTATCAATCCGCAAACTAATCCCACTGCACCGCTCTCTCCCCACAGTTCTGTATCAATCCCCAAACTAATCCCACGGCCCGCTCTCCCCCCATTGCCCTGTATCAATCCCCAACTAATCCCACTGCCCCGCTCTCTCCCCATTGCCCTGTATCAATCCCAAACTAATCCCACTGCCCCGCTCTCTCCCCATAGCCCTGTATCAATCCCCAACTAATCCCACTGCCCCACTCTCTCCCCATAGCCCTGTATCAACCCCAAACTAATCCCACTGCCCCGCTCTCTCCCCATAGCCCTGTGTCAATCCCGAAACTAATCCCAGTGCCCCGCTCTCTCCCCATAGCCCTGTATCAATCCCCAAACTAATCCCACTGCCCCGCTCTCCCCATAGCCCTGAATCAATCCCAAACTAATCCCACTGCCCCGCTCTCTCCCCATAGCCCTGTATCAATCCCCAAACTAATCCCACTGCCCCGCTCTCTCCCCATAGCCCTGTATCAATCCCCAAACTAATCCCACTGTCCCGCTCTCTCCCCATAGCCCTGTATCAATCCCAAACTAATCCCACTGCACCGCTCTCAGCTCACAGCCCTGTATCAATCCCAAACTAATCCCACTGCCCCGCTCTCTCCCGAGAGCCCTGTATCAATCCCAAACTAATCCCACTGCCCCGCTCTCCCCATAGCCCTGTATCAATCCCAAACTAATCCCAGTGCCCCGCTCTCTCCCCATAGCCCAGTATCAATCCCAAACAAATCCCACTGCCCCGCTCTCTCCCAATAGCCCTAGATCAATCCCCAAACTAATCCCACTGCCCCGCTCTCTCCCCATAGCCCTGTATCAATCCCCAAACTAATCCCACTGTCCCGCGCCATCCCCATAGCCCTCTATCAATCCCCAAACTAATCCCACTGCCGCGCTCTCTCCCCATAGCCCTGTCTCAATCCCCAAACTAATCCCATTGCCCCACTCTCCCCATAGCCCTGCATCAATCCCAAACTAATCCCACTGTCCCGCTCTCGCCATAGCGCTGTATCAATCCCAAATTAATCCCGCTGCCCCTCTCACTCCCCATAGCCCTGAATCAATCCCAAATTTATCCCACTGCCCCACTCTCTCCCCATAGCCCTGTATTAATCCCAAACTAAACCCACTGCCCCGCTCTCTCCCCATAGCCCTGTATCACTCCGAAACTAATCCCATTGCTCCACTCTCCCCATAGCCCTGTATCAATCCCAAACTAATCCCACTGTCCCGCTCTCTCCCCATAGCCCTGTATCAATCCCAAATTAATCCCGCTGCCCCTCTCACTCCCCATAGCCCTGAATCAATCCCAAATTTATCCCACTGCCCCACTCTCTCCCCATAGCCCTGTATTAATCCCAAACTAAACCCACTGCCCCGCTCTCTCCCCATAGCCCTGTATCACTCCGAAACTAATCCCATTGCTCCACTCTCCCCATAGCCCTGTATCAATCCCAAACTAAACCCACTGTCCCGCTCTCTCCCCATAGCCCTGTATCAATCCCAAACTAAACCCACTGCCCCGCTCTCTCCCCATAGCCCTGTATCACTCCGAAACTAATCCCATTGCTCCACTCTCCCCATAGCCCTGTATCAATCCCCAAACTAATCCCACTGCCCCGCTCTCTCTCCATAGCCCTGTATCAATTCCAAACTAATCCCACTGCCCCGCTCTCTACCCATAGCCCTGTGTCAATCCCAAACTAATCCCACTGTCCCGCTCTCTCCCCGAGCCCTGTATCAATCCCAAACTAATCCCACTGCCCCGCTCTCTACCCATAGCCCTGTATCAATTCCAAACTAATCCCACTGCCCCGCTCTCTCCCCATAGCCCAGTATCAATCCCAAACAAATCCCACTGCCCCGCTCTCTCCCAATAGCCCTAGATCAATCCCCAAACTAATCCCACTGCCCCGCTCTCTCCCCATAGCCCTGTATCAATCCCCAAACTAATCCCACTGTCCCGCGCCATCCCCATAGCCCTCTATCAATCCCCAAACTAATCCCACTGCCCCGCTCTCTCCCCATAGCCCTGTATCAATCCCCAAACTAATCCCATTGCCCCACTCTACCCATAGCCCTGCATCAATCCCAAACTAATCCCACTGCCCCGCTCTCTCCCCATAGCCCTGTATCAATCCCAAATTAATCCCACTGTCCCGCTCTCCCCATAGCGCTGTATCAATCCCAAATTAATCCCGCTGCCCCTCTCACTCCCCATAGCCCTGAATCAATCCCAAATTTATCCCACTGCCCCACTCTCTCCCCATAGCCCTGTACTAATCCCAAACTAAACCCACTGCCCCGCTCTCTCCCCATAGCCCTGTATCACTCCCAAACTAATCCCATTGCTCCACTCTCCCCATAGCCCTGTATCAATCCCAAACTAATCCCACAGCCCCGCTCTCTCCCCATAGCCCTGTATCAATCCCAAACTAATCCCATGGCCCCGCTCTCCCCCATAGCCCTGCATCAATCCCAAACTAATCCCACTGTCCCGCTCTCTCCCCATAGCCCTGTATCAATCCCAAACTAATCCCACTGCCCCGCTACCCCCATAGCCCTGTATCAATCCCAAACTAATCCCAGTGCCTCGCTCTCTCCCCATAGCCCTGTATCGATCCCAAACAAATCCCACTGCCCCGCTCCCTCACCATAGCCCAGTATCAATCCCAAACAAATCCCACTGCCCCGCTCTCTCTCCACAGCCCTTTATCAATCCGCAAACTAATCCCACTGCACCGCTCTCTCCCCACAGTTCTGTATCAATCCCCAAACTAATCCCACTGTCCCGCTCTCAGCTCATAGCCCTGTATTAATCCCAAACGAATCCCACTGCCCCCCTCTCTCCCCATAGGCCTGTATCAATCCCAAACTAATCCCACTGTGCCGCTCTCTCCGCATAGCCGTGTATCATTCCCAAACCAATCCCACTGCCCCACTCTCCCCATAGCCCTGTATCAAACCCCAAACTAATCCCACTGCCCCGCTCTCTCCCCATAGACCTGTATCAATCCCAAACTAAGGGGCAGCATGGTAGCATTGTGGATAGCACAATTGCTTCACAGCTCCAGTATCCCAGGTTCGATTCCGGCTTGGGTCTCTATCTGTGCGGAGTCTGCACATTCTCCCCTTGTCTGCGTGGGTTTCCTCTGGGTGCTCCGGTTTCCTCCCACAGTCCAAAGATGTACAGGTTAGGTAGATTGGCCATGATAAATTGCCCTTAGTGTCCAAAATTACCCTTAGTGTTGGGTGGGGTTACTGGGTTATGGGGATCGGGTGGAGGTGTTGACCTTGGGTAGGGTGCTCTTTCCAAGAGCCGGTGCAGACTCGATGGGCCGAATGGCTCTCCTTCTGCACTGTAAATTCTATGATAATCCCACTGACCCGCTCTCTCCCTCTAACCCTGTATCAACCCCAAACTAATCCCACTGCCCCGCTCCCTACCCTTGGGACGAATCAGTCCCAAACTAATCCCACTGCCCCACTCTCTCCCCATAGCCCTGTATGAACCCCAAACTAATCCCACTGCCCCGCTCTGCCCCAGAGCCCTGTATCAACCCCAAACTAATCCCACTGCACCACTCTCTCCCCATAGCCCTGTATCAACCCCAAACTAATCCCACTGCCCCGCTCTCTCCCCATAACCCTGTCTGAACCCCAGACTAATCCCACTGCCCCGCTCTGCCCCAGAGCCCTGTATCAATCCCAAACTAATCCCACTGCCCCGCTCTCTCCCCTTGGACCGAATCAGTCCCAAACTAATCCCACTGCCCCACTCTCTCCCCATAGCCCTGTATGAACCCCAGATTAATCCCACTGCCCCGCTCTCCCCATAGCCCTGTATCAATCCCAAACTAATCCCACTGCACCACTCTCTCCCCGTAGCCCTGTAACAATCCCAAACTAATCCCACTGCCCCGCTCTCCCCATAGCCCTGTATCAATCCCAAACTTATCCCAGTGCCCCGCTCTCTCCCCACAGCTCTGTATCAATCCCCAAACTAATCCCACTGTCCCGCGCCATCCCCATAGCCCTGTATCAATCCCCAAACTAATCCCCCTGTCCTGCTCTCGCCCCATAGCCCTGTATCAATCCCCAACTAATCCCACTGCCTCACTCTCTCCCCATAGCCCTGTGTCAATCCCAAACTAATCCCACTGCCCCGCTCTCTTCCCATAGCCCAGTATCAATCCGCAAACTAATCCCACTGCACCGCTCTCTCCCCACAGCTCTGTATCAATCCCCAAACTAATCCCACTGTCCCGCGCCATCCCCATAGCCCTGTATCAATCCCCAAACTAATCCCCCTGCCCCACTCCCTCCCCATAGCCCTGTATCAATCCCCAACTAATCCCACTGCCTCACTCTCTCCCCATAGCCCTGTGTCAATCCCAAACTAATCCCACTGCCCCACTCTCTCCCCATAACCCTGTATCAATCCCCAAACTAATCCCACTGCCCCGCTCTCTCCGCATAGCTGTGTATCATTCCCAAACCAATCCCACTGCCCCACTCTCCCCATAGCCCTGTATCTTTCCCAAACTAATCCAACTGCCCCGATCTCCCCCAATGCCCTGTATCAAACCCCAAACTCATCCCACTGCCCCGCTCTCTCCCCATTGACCTATATCAATCTCAAACTAATCCCACTGCCCCACTCTCTCCCCATAGACCTGTATCAATCCAAAACTAAGGGGCAGCACGGTAGCATTGTGGATATCACAATTGCTTCACAGCTCCAGTATCCCAGGTTCGATTCCGGCTTGGGTCTCTATCTGTGCGGAGTCTGCACATTCTCCCCATGTCTGCGTGGCTTTCCTCCGGGAGCTCCGGGTTCCTCCCACAGTCCAAAGATATACAGGTTAGGTAGATTGGCCATGATAAATTGCCCTTAGTGTCCAAAATTGCCCCTAGTGTTGGGTGGGTTTACTGGGTTATGGGGATCGGGTGGAGGTGTTGACCTTGGGTAGGATGCTCTTTCCAAGAGCCGGTGCAGACTCGATGGGCCGAATGGCTCTCCTTCTGCACTGTAAATTCTATGATAATCCCACTGACCCGCTCTCTCCCTATAACCCTGTATCAACCCCAAACTAATCCCACTGCCCCGCTCCCTCCCCTTGGACCGAATCAGTCCCAAACTAATCCCACTGCCCCACTCTCTCCCCGTAGCCCTGTATGAACCCCAAACTAATCCCTTTGCCCCCAGAGCCCTGTATCAATCCCAAACTAATTCCACTGCCCCGCTCTCTCCCCACAGCTCTGTATCAATCCCCAAACTATTCCCAGTGCCCCGCTCTCTCCCCATAGCCCTGTATCAATCCCAAACTAATCCCACTGCCCAGCTCTCTCCCCATAGCCCTGTGTCAATCCCAAACTAATCCCACTGCCCAGCTCTCTCCCCATAGCCCTGTGTCAATCCCAAACTAATCCAACTGCCTCGCTCGCTCCCCATAGCCCTGTATCAATACAAAACGAATCCTTCTGCCCTGCTCTCTCCCCATAGCCCTGTATCAAACCCAAACTAATCCCTCGGCCCCACTCTCTCCCCATAGCCCTGTATCAATCCCCAAACTAATCCCACTGCCCCACTCTCGCCCCATAGACCTATATCAATCCCAGACTAATCCCACTGCCCCGCTCTCTCCCCATAGCCCTGTATCAATCCCAAACTAATCCCACTGCCCCGCTCTCTGCCCATAGCCCTGTGCCAATCCCAAACTAATCCCACTGCCCCGCTCTCTCCCCATAGCCCTGTATCAATCCCCAAACTAATCCCACTGCCCCACTCTCGCCCCATAGACCTATATCAATCCCAGACTAATCCCACTGCCCCGCTCTCTCCCCATAGCCCTGTATCAATCCCAAACTAGTCCCACTGCCCCGCTCTCTCTCCCCTTGGACCAAATCAGTCCCAAACTAATCCCACTGCCCCGCTCTCCCCATAGCCATGTATCAATCACAAACTAATCCCACTGCACCGCTCACTCCCCACAGCTCTGTATCAATCCCCAAACTAATCCCACTGTCCCGCGTCATCCCCATAACCCTGTATCAATCCCCAAACTAATCCCACTGCCCCGCTCTCAGCTCATAGCCCTGTATCAATCCCAAACTAATCCCACTGCCCCCCTCTCTTCCCATAGCCCTGTATCAATCCCCAAACGAATCCCACTGCCCCGCTCTCTCCGCATAGCCATGTATCATTCCCAAACCACTCCCACTGCCCCACTCTCCCCATAGCCCTGTATCAATCCCAAACTAATCCAACTGACCCGCTATCTCCCTCTAACCCTGTATCAATCCCAAACTAATCCCACTGCCCCGCGCTCTCCCCTTGGACCGAATCAGTCCCAAACTAATCCCACTGCACCACTCTCTCCCCGTAGCCCTGTATGAACCCCAAACTAATCCCACTGCCCCGCTCTGCCCCCAGAGCCCTGTAGCAATCCCAAACTAATTCCACTGCCCCGCTCTCTCCCCACAGCTCTGTATCAATCCCCAAACTAATCCCAGTGCCCCGCTCTCTCCCCATAGCCCTGTATCAATCCCAAACTAATCCCACTGCCCAGCTCTCTCCCCATAGCCCTGTGTCAATCCCAAACTAATCCCACTGCCCAGCTCTCTCCCCATAGCCCTGTGTCAATCCCAAACTAATCCAACTGCCTCGCTCGCTCCCCATAGCCCTGTATCAATACAAAACAAATCCTTCTGCCCTGCTCTCTCCCCATAGCCCTGTATCAAACCCAAACTAATCCCACGGCCCCACTCTCTCCCCATAGCCCTGTATCAATCCCAAACTAATCCCACTGCCCCGCTCTCTGCCCATAGCCCTGTGCCAATCCCAAACTAATCCTATGCCCCGCTCTCTCCCCATATCCCTGTATCAATCCCAAACTAGTCCCACTGCCCCGCTCTCTCTCCCCTTGGACCGAATCAGTCCCAAACTAATCCCACTGCCCCGCTCTCCCCATAGCCGTGTATCAATCACAAACTAATCCCACTGCACCGCTCACTCCCCACAGCTCTGTATCAATCCCCAAACTAATCCCACTGTCCCGCGCCATCCCCATAACCCTGTATCAATCCCCAAACTAATCCCACTGCCCCGCTCTCAGCTCATAGCCCTGTATCAATCCCAAACTAATCCCACTGCCCCCCTCTCTTCCCATAGCCCTGTATCAATCCCCAAACGAATCCCACTGCCCCGCTCTCTCCGCATAGCCATGTATCATTCCCAAACCACTCCCACTGCCCCACTCTCCCCATAGCCATGAATCAATCCCAAACTAATCCAACTGACCCGCTCTCTCCCTCTAACCCTGTATCAACCCCAAACTAATCCCACTGCCCCGCGCTCTCCCCTTGGACCGAATCAGTCCCAAACTAATCCCACTGCACCACTCTCTCCCCATAGCCCTGTATGAACCCCAAACTAATCCCACTGCCCCCAGAGCCCTGTATCAATCCCCAAACTAATCGCACTGCCCCGTTCTCTCCCCATAGCCCTGTGTCAATCCCAAACAAATCCCACTGCCCCGCTCTCTCCCCATAGCCCTGTGTCAATCCCAAACTAATCCCACTGCCCAGCTCTACCCCCATAGCCCTGTATTAATCCCCAAACTAATCCCACTGCCCCGCTCTCTCTCCATAGCCCTGTGTCAATCCCCAAACTAATCCCACTGCCCCGCTCTCTCCCCATACCCCTGTATCAATCCCAAACAAATCCCAGTGCCCCGCTCTCTCCCCATACCCCTGTATCAATCCCAAACTAATCCCACTGCCGCGCTCTCTCCCCATACCCCTGTATCAATCCCAAACTAATCCCACTGCCCCGCTCTCTCCCCATACCCCTGTATCAATCCCAAACTAATCCCACTGCCCCGCTCTCTCCCCATACCCCTGTATCAATCCCAAACTAATCCCACTGCCCCGCTCTCTCCCCATACCCCTGTATCAATCCCAAACTAATCCCACTGCCCCGCTCTCTCCCCATACCCCTGTATCAATCCCAAACTAATCCCACTGCCCCGCTCTCTCCCCATAGCCCTGTATCAATCCCAAACTAATCCCACTGCCCCGCTCTGCCCCCAGAGCCCTGTATGAACCCCAAACTAATCCCACTGCCACCAGAGCCCTGTATCAATCCCAAACTAATCCCACTGCCCCGCTCTCCCCATAGCCCTGTATCAATCACAAACTAATCCCACTGCCCCGCTCTCTCCCCATAGCCCTGTGTCAATCCCCAAACTAATCCCACTGCCCTGCTCTCAGCTCATAGCCCTGTATGAATCCCAAACTAATCCCTCTGCCCCCCTCTCTTCCCATAGCCCTGTATCAATCCCCAAACTAATACCACTGCCCCGCTCTCTCCGCATAGCCCTGTATCAATCCCCAAACTATTCCCAGTGCCCCGCTCTCTCCCCATAGCCCTGTATCAATCCCAAACTAATCCCACTGCCCAGCTCTCTCCCCATAGCCCTGTATCAATCCCCAAACTAATCCCACTGCCCCACTCTCTCCCCATAGCCCTGTGTCAATCCCAAACTAATCCCACTGCCCAGCTCTCTCCCCATAGCCCTGTGTCAATCCCAAACTAATCCAACTGCCTCGCTCGCTCCCCATAGCCCTGTATCAATACAAAACGAATCCTTCTGCCCTGCTCTCTCCCCATAGCCCTGTATCAATCCCAAACTAATCCCACTGCCCCGCTCTCTGCCCATAGCCCTGTATCAATCCCAAACTAATCCCACTGCCCCGCTCTCTGCCCATAGCCCTGTGCCAATCCCAAACTAATCCTATGCCCCGCTCTCTCCCCATAGCCCTGTATCAATCCCAAACTAGTCCCACTGCCCCGCTCTCTCTCCCCTTGGACCGAATCAGTCCCAAACTAATCCCACTGCCCCGCTCTCCCCATAGCCATGTATCAATCACAAACTAATCCCACTGCACCGCTCACTCCCCACAGCTCTGTATCAATCACCAAACTAATCCCACTGTCCCGCGCCATCCCCATAACCCTGTATCAATCCCCAAACTAATCCCACTGCCCCGCTCTCAGCTCATAGCCCTGTATCAATCCCAAACTAATCCCACTGCCCCCCTCTCTTCCCATAGCCCTGTATCAATCCCCAAACGAATCCCACTGCCCCGCTCTCTCCGCATAGCCATGTATCATTCCCAAACCACTCCCACTGCCCCACTCTCCCCATAGCCCTGTATCAATCCCAAACTAATCCAACTGACCCGCTCTCTCCCTCTAACCCTGTATCAATCCCAAACTAATCCCACTGCCCCGCGCTCTCCCCTTGGACCGAATCAGTCCCAAACTAATCCCACTGCACCACTCTCTCCCCGTAGCCCTGTATGAACCCCAAACTAATCCCACTGCCCCGCTCTGCCCCCAGAGCCCTGTATCAATCCCAAACTAATTCCACTGCCCCGCTCTCTCCCCACAGCTCTGTATCAATCCCCAAACTAATCCCAGTGCCCCGCTCTCTCCCCATAGCCCTGTATCAATCCCAAACTAATCCCACTGCCCAGCTCTCTCCCCATAGCCCTGTGTCAATCCCAAACTAATCCCACTGCCCAGCTCTCTCCCCATAGCCCTGTGTCAATCCCAAACTAATCCAACTGCCTCGCTCGCTCCCCATAGCCCTGTATCAATACAAAACAAATCCTTCTGCCCTGCTCTCTCCCCATAGCCCTGTATCAAACCCAAACTAATCCCTCGGCCCCGCTCTCTCCCCATAGCCCTGTATCAATCCCCAAACTAATCCCACTGCCCCACTCTCGCCCCATAGACCTATATCAATCCCAGACTAATCCCACTGCCCCGCTCTCTCCCCATAGCCCTGTATCAATCCCAAACTAATCCCACTGCCCCGCTCTCTGCCCATAGCCCTGTGCCAATCCCAAACTAATCCTATGCCCCGCTCTCTCCCCATATCCCTGTATCAATCCCAAACTAGTCCCACTGCCCCGCTCTCTCTCCCCTTGGACCGAATCAGTCCCAAACTAATCCCACTGCCCCGCTCTCCCCATAGCCGTGTATCAATCACAAACTAATCCCACTGCACCGCTCACTCCCCACAGCTCTGTATCAATCCCCAAACTAATCCCACTGTCCCGCGCCATCCCCATAACCCTGTATCAATCCCCAAACTAATCCCACTGCCCCGCTCTCAGCTCATAGCCCTGTATCAATCCCAAACTAATCCCACTGCCCCCCTCTCTTCCCATAGCCCTGTATCAATCCCCAAACAAATCCCACTGCCCCGCTCTCTCCGCATAGCCATGTATCATTCCCAAACCACTCCCACTGCCCCACTCTCCCCATAGCCCTGTATCAATCCCAAACTAATCCAACTGACCCGCTCTCTCCCTCTAACCCTGTATCAATCCCAAACTAATCCCACTGCCCCGCGCTCTCCCCTTGGACCGAATCAGTCCCAAACTAATCCCACTGCACCACTCTCTCCCCGTAGCCCTGTATGAACCCCAAACTAATCCCACTGCCCCGCTCTGCCCCCAGAGCCCTGTATCAATCCCAAACTAATTCCACTGCCCCGCTCTCTCCCCACAGCTCTGTATCAATCCCCAAACTAATCCCAGTGCCCCGCTCTCTCCCCATAGCCCTGTATCAATCCCAAACTAATCCCACTGCCCAGCTCTCTCCCCATAGCCCTGTGTCAATCCCAAACTAATCCCACTGCCCAGCTCTCTCCCCATAGCCCTGTGTCAATCCCAAACTAATCCAACTGCCTCGCTCGCTCCCCATAGCCCTGTATCAATACAAAACAAATCCTTCTGCCCTGCTCTCTCCCCATAGCCCTGTATCAAACCCAAACTAATCCCTCGGCCCCGCTCTCTCCCCATAGCCCTGTATCAATCCCCAAACTAATCCCACTGCCCCACTCTCGCCCCATAGACCTATATCAATCCCAGACTAATCCCACTGCCCCGCTCTCTCCCCATAGCCCTGTATCAATCCCAAACTAATCCCACTGCCCCGCTCTCTGCCCATAGCCCTGTGCCAATCCCAAACTAATCCTATGCCCCGCTCTCTCCCCATATCCCTGTATCAATCCCAAACTAGTCCCACTGCCCCGCTCTCTCTCCCCTTGGACCGAATCAGTCCCAAACTAATCCCACTGCCCCGCTCTCCCCATAGCCGTGTATCAATCACAAACTAATCCCACTGCACCGCTCACTCCCCACAGCTCTGTATCAATCCCCAAACTAATCCCACTGTCCCGCGCCATCCCCATAACCCTGTATCAATCCCCAAACTAATCCCACTGCCCCGCTCTCAGCTCATAGCCCTGTATCAATCCCAAACTAATCCCACTGCCCCCCTCTCTTCCCATAGCCCTGTATCAATCCCCAAACAAATCCCACTGCCCCGCTCTCTCCGCATAGCCATGTATCATTCCCAAACCACTCCCACTGCCCCACTCTCCCCATAGCCCTGTATCAATCCCAAACTAATCCAACTGACCCGCTCTCTCCCTCTAACCCTGTATCAACCCCAAACTAATCCCACTGCCCCGCGCTCTCCCCTTGGACCGAATCAGTCCCAAACTAATCCCACTGCACCACTCTCTCCCCATAGCCCTGTATGAACCCCAAACTAATCCCACTGCCCCCAGAGCCCTGTATCAATCCCCAAACTAATCCCACTGCCGCGCTCTCCCCCCATAGCCCTGTATTAATCCCCAAACTAATCCCACTGCCCCGCTCTCTCCCCATAGCCCTGTGTCAATCCCAAACTAATCCCACTGCCCCACTCTCCCCATAGCCCTGTGTCAATCCCAAACAAATCCCACTGCCCCACTCTCCCCATAGCCCTGTGTCAATCCCAAACTAATCCCACTGCCCCGCTCTCTCCCCATAGACCTGTACCAATCTCCAAACTAATCCCACTGCCCCGCTCTCTCCATAGCCCTGTATCAATCCCAAACTAATCCCACTGCCCCGCTCTCTCCATAGCCCTGAATCAATCCCAAACTAATCCCACTGCCCAGCTCTCTCCATAGCCCTGTATCAACCCCAAACTAATCCCACTGCCCCGCTCTCTCCCCATAGACCTGTACCAATCTCCAAACTAATCCCACTGCCCAGCTCTCTCCATAGCCCTGTATCAACCCCAAACTAATCCCACTGCCCCGCTCTCTCCCCATAGACCTGTACCAATCTCCAAACTAATCCCACTGCCCCGCTCTCTCCATAGCCCTGTATCAACCCCAAACTAATCCCACTGCCCCGCTCTCTCCCCATAGACCTGTACCAATCTCCAAACTAATCCCACTGCCCCGCTCTCTCCATAGCCCTGTATCAATCCCAAACTAATCCCACTGCCCCGCTCTCTCCATAGCCCTGTATCAACCCCAAACTAATCCCACTGCCCCGCTCTCTCCCCATAGACCTGTACCAATCTCCAAACTAATCCCACTGCCCCGCTCTCTCCATAGCCCTGTATCAATCCCAAACTAATCCCACTGCCCCGCTCTCTCCATAGCCCTGTATCAATCCCAAACTAATCCCTCTGCCCCGCTCTCTCCATAGCCCTGTATCAATCCCAAACTAATCCCACTGCCCCGCTCTCTCCCCATAGCCCTGTATCAATCCCAAACTAATCCCACTGCCCCGCTCTCTCCCCATAGCCCTGTATCAATCCCAAACTAATCCCACTGCCCCGCTCTCTCCCCATAGCCCTGTATCAATCCCAAACTAATCCCACTGCCCCGCTCTCTCCCCATAGCCCTGTATCAATCCCAAACTAATCCCACTGCCCCGCTCTCTCCCCATAGCCCTGTATCAATCCCAAACTAATCCCACTGCCCCGCTCTCTCCCCATAGACCTGTATCAATCCCAAACTAATCCCACTGCCCCGCTCTCTCCCCATAGACCTGTATCAACCCCAAACTAATCCCACTGCCCCGCTCTCTCCCCATAGACCTGTATCAACCCCAAACTAATCCCACTGCCCCGCTCTCTCCCCATAGACCTGTATCAATCCCAAACTGAGGGGCAGCACGGTAGCATTGTGGTTAGCACAATTGCTTCACAGCTCCAGGGTCCCAGGTTCGATTCCGGCTTGGGTCACTGTCTGTGCGGAATCTGCATATTCTCCCCATGTCTGCGTGGCTTTCCTCCGGGTGCTCTGGTTTCCTCCCACAATCCAAAGGTGTACAGGTTATGTAGATTGGCCATGATAAATTGCCCTTAGTGTCCAAAATTACCCCTAGTGTTGGGTGGGGTTACTGGGTTATGGGGATCGGGTGGAGGTGTTGACCTTGGGTAGGATGCTCTTTCCAAGAGCCGGTGCAGACTCGATGGGCCGAATGGCTCTCCTTCTGCACTGTAAATTCTATGATAATCCCACTGACCCGCTCTCTCCCTATAACCCTGTATCAACCCCAAACTAACCCCACTGACCCGCTCTCTCCCTATAACCCTGTCGCAACCCCAAACTAATCCCACTGCCCCGCTCCCTCCCCTTGGACCGAATCAGTCCCGAACTAATCCCACTGCACCACTCTCTCCCCATAGCCCTGTATGAACCCCAAACTAATCCCTCTGCCCCCATAGCCCTGTATGAACCCCGAACTAATCCCACTGCCCCGCTCTGCCCCCAGAGCCCTGTATGAACCCCAAACTAATCCCACTGCCACCAGAGCCCTGTATCAATCCCAAACTAATCCCACTGCCCCGCTCTCCCCATAGCCCTGTATCAATCACAAACTAATCCCACTGCCCCGCTCTCTCCCCATAGCCCTATATCAATCCCCAAACTAATCCCACTGCAGCGCTCACTCCCCACAGCTCTGTGTCAATCCCCAAACTAATCCCACTGTCCCGCGCCATCCCCATAGCCCTGTATCAATCCCCAAACTAATTCAACTGCCCTGCTCTCAGCTCATAGCCCTGTATGAATCCCAAACTAATCCCACTGCCCCCCTCTCTTCCCATAGCCCTGTATCAATCCCCAAACTAATACCACTGCCCCGCTCTCTCCGCATAGCCCTGTATCAATCCCCAAACTAATCCCACTGCCCCGCTCTCAGCTCATAGCCCTGTATTAATCCCAAACTAATCCCACTGCCCCCCTCTCTCCCCATAGCCCTGTATCAATCCCCAAACTAATCCCACTGACCCGCTCTCTCCGCATAGCCGTGTATCATTCCCAAACCAATCCCACTGCGCCACTCTCCCCATAGCCCCCCACTCTCCCCATAGACCTGTATCAATCCCAAACTAATCCAACTGCCCCGTTCTCCCCCCATAGACCTAGATCAATCTCAAACTAATCCCACTGCCCCACTCTCTCCCCATAACCCTGTATCAACCCCAAACTAATCCCACTGCCCCACTCTCTCCCCATAACCCTGTATCAACCCCAAACTAATCCCACTGCCCCACTCTCTCCCCATAGACCTATATCAATCCCAAACTAAGGGGCAGCAAGGTAGCATTGTGGATAGCACAATTTCTTCACAGCTCCAGTATCCCAGGTTCGATTCCGGCTTGGGTCTCTGTCTGTGCGGAGTCTGCACATTCTCCCCATGTCTGCGTGGGTTTCCTCCGGGTGCTCCGGTTTCCTCCCACAGTCCAAAGATGTACAGGTTAGGTAGATTGGCCATGATAAATTGCCCTTAGTGTCCAAAATTACCCATAGTGTTGGGTGGGTTACTGGGTTATGGGGATCGGGTGGAGGTGTTGACCTTGGGTAGGGTGCTCTTTCCAAGAACCGGTGCAGACTCGATGGGCCGAATGGCTCTCCTTCTGCACTGTAAATTCTATGATAATCCCACTGACCCGCTCTCTCCCCTTGGACCGAATCAGTCCCAAACTAATCCCAGTGCACCACTCTCTCCCCATAGTCCTGTATGAACCCCAAACTAATCCCACTGCCCCACTCTGCCCCCATAGCCCTGTATTAATCCCAAACTAATCTCAGTGCCCCGCTCTCTCCCCATAGCCCTGTATCAATCCCAAACAGATCCCACTGCCCCGCTCTCTCCCCATACCCCAGGATCAATCCCAAACAAATCCCACTGCCCCGCTCTATCCCCATAGCCCTGTATCAATCCCAAACTAATTCCACTGCCCCGCTCTTTCCCCTTACCCCAGTATCAATCCCAAACTAATCCCACTGCCCCAATCTCTCCCCATAGCCCTGTATCAATCCCAAACTAATCCCACTGCCCCACTCTCGCCCCATAGACCTATATCAATCGCAAACTAATCCCACTGCCCCGCTCTCTCCCCATAGCCCTGTATCAATCCCCAAACTAATCCCACTGCCCCACTCTCGCCCCATAGACCTGTATAAATCCCCAAACTAATCCCACTGCCCCACTCTCGCCCCATAGACCCGTAGCAATCCCCAAACTAATCCCACTGCCCCACTCTCTCCCCATAGCCCTGTATCAATCCCAAACTAATCCCACTGCCCCGCTCTCTCCCCATAGTCCTGCATCAATCCCAAACTAATCCCACTGCCCCGCTCTCTCCCCACAGCCCTGTATCAATCCCAAACTAATCCATCTGCCCCTCCCCATAGCCCTGTCGCAATCCCCAAACTAATCCCATTGCCCCACTCTCTCCCCATAGCCCTGTATCAATCCCAAACTAACCCATCTGCCCCTCTCCTCGCGCTGTAGCAATCACCAAACTAATCGCACTGCCCCGCTCTCTCCCCATATCCCTGCATCAATCCCAAACTAATCCCACTGCCCCGCTCTCTCCCCATAGACCTGTATCAATCCCCAACCTAATCCCACTGCCCCGCTCTCTTCCCAAAACTCTGTATCAAACTCCATACTCATCCCACTGCCCCGCTCTCTCCCCATAGCCCTGTATCAATCCCAAACTAATCCCACTGCCCCGCTCTCGCCCCATAGCCCTGTATCGATCCCCAAACTAATCCCATTGCCCCGCTCCCTCCCCATAGCCCTGTATCAATCCCAAGTAATCCCACTGACCCGCTCTCTCCCCAAAGCCCTGTATCAATCCCAAACCAATCCATCTGCCCCTCCCCATAGCCCTGTAGCAATCCCCAAACTGATCCCACTGCCCCACTCTCAGCTAATAGCCCTGTATCAATCCCCAAACTAATCCCACTGCCCCACTCTCACCTCATAGCCCTGTATCAATCCCAAACCAATCCATCTGCCCCTCCCCATAGCCCTGTATCAATCCCAAACTAATCCCACTGCCCCGCTCTCTCCCCATAGGCCGTATCAATTCCAAAGTAATCCCACTGACCTGCTCTCTTCCCATAGCCCTGTATCAATCTCAATACTAATGCCACTGCCCCACTCTCTTCCCAAAGCTCTGTATCCATCCCAAACCAATCCCACTGCCCCGCTCTCTCCCCATAGCCCTGTATCAATCCCCAAACTAATCCCACTGCCCCGCTCTCTCTCCATAGCCCTGTATCAATCCCAAACTAATCCCACTGCCCCGCTCTCTGCCCATAGCCCTGTATCAATCCCAAATTAATCCCACTGCCCCGCTCTCTCCCCATAGCCCTGTATCAATCCCAAACAGATCCCACTGCCCCGCTCTCTCCCCATACCCCAGAATCAATCCCAAACAAATCCCACTGCCCCGCTCTATCCCCTTAGCCCTGGATCAATCCTCAAACTAATCCCACTGTCCCTCACCATCCCAATAGCCCTGTATCAATCCCCAAACTAATCCCACTGTCCCGCTCTCTCCCCATAGCCCTGTATCAATCCCAAACAAATCCCACTGCCCCGCTCTCTCCCCATAGCCCAGTATCAATGCCAAACGAATCCCACTGCCCCGCTCTCTCCCCATAGCCCTGTATCAAACCCAAACTAATCCCACTGCCCCAATCTCTCCCCATCGCCCTGTATCAATCACCAAACTAATCCCACTGCCCCACTCTCGCCCCATAGACCTATATCAATCGCAAACTAATCCCACTGCCCCGCTCTCTCCCCATAGCCCTGTATCAATCCCCAAACTAATCCCACTGCCCCACTCTCGCCCCATAGACCTATATCAATCCCAAACTAATCCCACTGCCCCGCTCTCTGCCCATAGCCCTGCATCAATCCCAAACTAATCCCACTGCCCCGCTCTCTCCCCATAGCCCTGTATCAATCCCAAACTAATCCATCTGCCCCTCCCCATAGCCCTGTCGCAATCCCCAAACTAATCCCACTGCCCCACTCTCTCCCCATAGCCCTGTATCAATCCCAAACTAACCCATCTGCCCCTCCCCTCGCGCTGTAGCAATCACCAAACTAATCCCACTGCCCCGCTCTCTCCCCATAGCCCTGTATCAATCGCAAACTAATCCCACTGCCTCGCTCTCTCCCCATAGCCCTGTATCAATCCCCAAACTAATCCCACTGCCCCACTCTCGCCCCATAGACCGATATCAATCCCAAACTAATCCCACTGCCCCGCTCTCTGCCCATAGCCCTGCATCAATCCCAAACTAATCCCACTGCCCCGCTCTCTCCCCATAGCCCTGTATCAATCCCAAACTAATCCATCTGCCCCTCCCCATAGCCCTGTCGCAATCCCCAAACTAATCCCACTGCCCCACTCTCTCCCCATAGCCCTGTATCAATCCCAAACTAACCCATCTGCCCCTCCCCTCGCGCTGTAGCAATCACCAAACTAATCCCACTGCCCCGCTCTCTCCCCATAGCCCTGTATCAATCCCAAACTAATCCCACTGCCCCGCTCTCTCCCCATAGCCCTGTATCAATCCCCAAATGAACCCCACTGCCCCGCTCTCTCCCCATAGACCTGTATCAATCCCCAACCTAATCCCACTGCCCGCTCTCTTCCCAAAACTCTGTATCAATCCCAAGTAATCCCACTGACCCGCTCTCTCCCCAAAGCCCTGTATCAATCCCAAACCAATCCATCTGCCCCTCCCCATAGCCCTGTAGCAATCCCCAAACTGATCCCACTGCCCCGCTCTCTCTCCATAGCCCTGTATCAATCCCAAACTAATCCCACTGCCCCGCTCTCTGCCAATAGCCCTGTATCAATCCCAAATTAATCCCACTGCCCCGCTCTCTCCCCATAGCCCTGTATCAATCCCAAACTAATCCCACTGCCACGCACTCTCCCCATAGCCCTGTATCAATCCCAAACTATTCCCACTGCCCCACTCTCACCCCACAGCCCTGTATCAAACCCAAACTAATCCCACTGCCCCGCTCTCTCCCCATAGCCCTGTATCAATCCCAAACTAATCCCACTGCCCCGCTCACTCCCCATAGCCCTGTATCAATCCCAAACTAATCCCACTGCCCCGCTCTCTCCCCATAGCCCTGTATCAATCCCAAACTAATCCCAGTGTCCCGCTCTCTCCATAGCCCTGTATCAACCCCAAACTAATCCCACTGCCCCGCACTCTCCCCATAGCCCTGTATCAATCCCAAACTAATCCCACTGCCCTTCTCTAACCCCATAGCCCTGTATTAATCCCAAACTAATCCCACTGTCCCGCTCTCTTTCCATAGCCCTGTATCAACCCCAAACTAATCCCACTGCCCCGCACTCTCCCCATAGCCCTGTATCAATCCCAAACTAATCCCACTGCCCTGCTCTAACCCCATAGCCCTGTATCAATCCCCAAACTAATCCCACTGCCCCGCACTCTCCCTATAGCCCTGTATCAATCCCAAACTAATCCCACTGCCCTGCTCTAACCCCATAGCCCTGTATCAATCCCAAACTAATCCCACTGTCCCACTCACTCCCCATAGCCCTGTATCAATCCCAACTAATCCCACTGCCCCGCTCTCACCCCATAGCCCAGTATCAATCCCCAAACTAATCCCACTGCCCCGCTCTCTCCCCATAGCCCTGTATCAATACCAAACTAACCCATCTGCCCTTCCCCTCGCGCTGTAGTAATCCCCAAACTAATCCCACTGCCCCGCTCTCTCCCCATATCCCTGTATCAATCCCAAACTAATCCCACTGCCCCGCTCTCTCCCCATAGCCCTGTATCAATCCCCAAATGAATCCCACTGCCCCGCTCTCTCCCCATAGACCTGTATCAATCCCCTACCTAATCCCACTGCCCCGCTCTCTTCCCAAAACTCTGTATCAATCCCAAACTAATCCCACTCCCGCGCTCTCTTCCTATAGCCCTGTATCAAACTCCATACTAATACCACTGCCCCGCACACTCCCCATAGCCCTGTATCAATCCCAAACTAATCCCACTGCCCCGCTCTCGCCCCATAGCCGTGTATCGATCCCCAAACTAATCCCATTGCCCCGCTCCCTCCCCATAGCCCTGTATCAATCCCAAGTAATCCCACTGACCCGCTCTCTCCCCAAAGCCCTGTATCAATCTCAAACCAATCCATCTGCCCCTCCCCATAGCCCTGTAGCAATCCCCAAACTAATCCCACTGCCCCACTCTCTCCCCATAGCCCTGTGTCAATCCCCAAACTAATCCCACTGCCCCACTCTCAGCTCATAGCCCTGTAGCAATCCCCAAACTAATCCCACTGCCTTGCTCTAGCCCCATAGCCCTGTATCAATTCCAAAGTAATCCCACTGACCTGCTCTCTTCCCATAGCCCTGTATCAATCTCAATACTAATGCCACTGCCCCACTCTCTTCCCAAAGCTCTGTATCCATCCCAAACTAATCCCACGGCCCGCTCTCCCCCCATCGCCCTGTATCAATCCCCAAACTAATCCCACTGCCCCGCTCTCTCCCCATAGCCCTGTATCAATCCCAAACTAATCCCACTGCCCCGCTCTCTCCCCATAGCCCTGTATCAATCCCAAACTAATCCCACTGCCCCGCTCTCTCCCCATCGCCCTGTATCAATCCCAAACTAATCCCACTGCCCCGCTATCTCCCCATAGCCCTGTATCAATCACAAACTAATCCCACTGCCACGCTCTCTCGCCATAGCCCTGTATCAATCACAAACTAATCCCACTGCCCCGCTCTCTCCTCATAGCGCTGTATCAACCCCAAACCAATCCCACTGACCCGCTCTCTCCCCATAGCCCTGTATCAATCCCCAAACTAATCCCACTGCCCCGCTCTCTCTCCATAGCCCTGTATCAATCCCAAACTAATCCCACTGCCCCGCTCTCTGCCCATAACCCTGTGTCAATCCCAAACTAATCCCACTGCCCCGCTCTCTCCCCATAGCCCTGTATCAATCCCAAACTAATCCCACTGCCCCGCTCTCTCCCCATAGCCCTGTATCAATCACAAACTAATCCCACTGCCCCACTCTCACCCCATAGCCCTGTATCAAACCCAAACTCATCCCACTGCCCCGCTCTCTCCCCATAGCCCTGTATCAATCCCAAACTAATCCCACTGCCCCGCTCTCTCCCCATAGCCCTGTATCAATCCCAAACTAATCCCACTGCCCCGTTCTCTCCCCATAACCCTGTATCAATCCCAAACTAATCCCACTGTCCCGCTCTCTCCATAGCCCTGTATCAACCCCAAACTAATCCCACTGATCCGCTCTCTCCCCAAAGCCCTGTATCAACCCCAAACTAATCCCACTGCCCCGCTCTCTCCCCATAGCCCTGTATCAATCCCAAACTAATCCCACTGCCCCGCTCTCTCCCCATAGCCCTGTATCAATCCGAAACTAATCCCACTGCCCCACTCTCACCCCATAGCCCTGTATCAAACCCAAACTCATCCCACTGCCCCGCTCTCTCCCCATAGCCTTGTAGCAATCCCGAAACTAATCCCACTGCCCTGCTCTCTTCCCATAGCCCTGTATCAATCCCAAGTAATCCCACTGTCCTGCTCTCTTCCCATAGCCCTATTTCAATTCCCAAACAATCCCACTGCCCCGCTCCCTCCCCATCTAATCCCACTGCCCCACTCTCTTCCCCAAACTCTGTATCAATCCCAAACTAATCCCACTGCCCCGCTCTCTCCCCATAGCCCTGTATCAATCCCCAAACTAATCCCACTGCCCCACTCTCTCCCCACACCCCTGTATCAATCCCCAAACTAATCCCACTCCCCGCTCTCTCCCCATAGCCCTGTATCAATCCCAAACTAATCCCACTGCCCCGCTCTCTCCCCATAGCCCTGTATCAATCCCAAACTAATCCCACTGCCCCGCTCTCCCCCCATAGCCCTGTATCAATCCCAAACGAATCCCACGGCCCGTTCTCCCCCCATAGCCCTGTATCAATCCCAAACTAATCCCACGGCCCCGCTCTCTCCCCATAGCCCTGTCGCAATCCCCAAACTAATCGCACTGCCCCGCTCTCTCCCCATAGTCCTGCATCAATCCCAAAGTAATCCCATTCCCCCCCTCCCTCCCCATAGCCCTGTATCAATCCCAAGTAATCCCACTGCCCCGCTCTCTCCCCATAGCCCTGTATCAGTCCCCAAACTAATCCCATTGGCCCGCTCTCTCCCCATAGCCCTGTATCAATCCCAAACTAATCCCACTGACGCGCTCTCTCCCCATAGCCCTGTGTCAATCCCAAACTAATCCCACTGCCGCGCTCTCTTCCCAAAGCTCTGTATCAGTCCCCAAACTAATCCCATTGGCCCGCTCTCTCCCCATAGCCCTGTCGCAATCCCCAAACTAATCGCACTGCCCCGCTCTCTCCCCATAGCCCTGTATCAATCCCAAACTAATCCCACTGCCGCGCTCTCTCCCCATAGCCCTGTGTCAATCCCAAACTAACCCCACTGCCCGCTCTCTCCCCAATGCTCTGTATCAATCCCAAACCAACCCATCTGCCCCTCCCCTCGCGCTGTAGCAATCAGCAAACTAATCCCACTGCCCCGCTCTCTCCCCATAGCCCTGTATCAATCCCAAACTAATCCCACTGCCCCGCTCTCTCCCCATAGCCCTGTATCAATCCCCAAATGAATCCCACTGCCCCGCTCTCTCCCCATAGACCTGTATCAATCCCCAACCTAATCCCACTGCCCCGCTCTCTCCCCATAGCCCTGTATCAATCCCAAACTAATCCCACTGCCCCGCACTCTCCCCATAGCCCTGTATCAATTCCCAAATGAATCCCACTGCCCCGCTCTCTCCCCATAGACCTGTATCAATCCCCAACCTAATCCCACTGCCCCGCTCTCTTCCCAAAACTCTCTATCAAACTCCATACTAATCCCACTGCCCCGCTCTCTCCCCAAAGCCCTGTATCAATCCCAAAGCAATCCATCTGCCCTTCCCCATAGCCCTGTATCAATCCCAAACTAATCCCACTGCCCCGCACTCTCCCCATAGCCCTGTATCAATTCCCAAATGAATCCCACTGCCCCGCTCTCTCCCCATAGACCTGTATCAATCCCCAACCTAATCCCACTGCCCCGCTCTCTTCCCAAAACTCTCTATCAAACTCCATACTAATCCCACTGCCTTGCTCTCGCCCCATAGCCCTGTATCAATCCCAAGTAATCCCACTGACCCGCTCTCTTCCCAAAGCCCTGTATCAATCCCAAAGCAATCCATCTGCCCTTCCCCATAGCCCTGTAGCAATCCCCAAACTAATCCCACTGCCCCACTCTCTCCCCATAGCCCTGTATCAATCCCAAACTAATCCCACTGCCCCATTCTCAGCTCATAGCCCTGTATCAATCCGCAAACTAATCCCACTGCCCCACTCTCACCTCATAGCCCTGTATAAATCCCAAACTAATCCATCTGCCCCTCCCCATAGCCCTGTAACAATCCCCAAAACAAATCCCACTGCCTTGCTCTCGCCCCATAGCCCTGTATCAATCCCAAACAATCCCACTGCCCCGCTCTCTACCCATAGGCTGTATCAATTTCAAAGTAATCCCACTGAACTGCTCTCTTCCCATAGCCCTGTATCAATCTCAATACTAATGCCACTGCCCCACTCTCTTCCCAAAGCTCTGTATCCATCCCAAACCAATCCCACTGCCCCGCTCTCTCCCCATAGCCCTGTATCAATCCCCAAACTAATCCCACTGCCCCGCTCTCTCTCCATAGCCCTGTATCAATCCCCAAACTAATCCCACTGCCCCGCACTCTCCCCATAGCCCTGTATCAATCCCAAACTAATCCCACTGCCCTGGTCTAACCCCATAGCCCTGTATCAATCCCCAATCTAATCCCACTGCCCCGCTCTCTCCCCATAGCCCTGTATCAATCCCAAACTAATCCCACTGCCCTGCTCTCTCCCCATAGCCCTGTATCAATCCCAAACTAATCCCACTGCCCCGCTCTCTCCCCATAGCCCTGTATCAATCCGAAACTAATCCCACTGCCCTGCTCTAACCCCATAGCACTGTATCAATCCCCAAACTAATCCCACTGCCCCGCACTCTCCCCATAGCCCTGTATCAATCCCAAACTAATCCCACTGCCCTGCTCTAACCCCATAGCCCTGTGTCAATCCCCAAACTAATCCCACTGCCCCACTCTCTCCCCATAGCCCTGTATCAACCCCAAAATAATCCCACTGCCCCGCACTCTCCCCATAGCCCTGTATCAATCCCAAACTAATCCCACTGCCCTGCTCTAACCCCATAGCCCTGTATCAATCCCCAAAGTAATCCCACTGCCCCACTCTCTCCCCATAGCCCTGTATCAACCCCAAACTAATCCCGCTGCCCCGCACTCTCCCCATAGCCCTGTATCAATCCCAAACTAATCCAACTGCCCCGCGCTCTCCCCACAGCCCTGTATCAATCCAAAACTAATCCCACTGCCCCACTCTCTCCCCATCGCCCTGTATCAATCCCAAACTAATCCCACTGCCCCGCACTCTCCCCATAGCCCTGTATCAATCCCAAACTAATCCCACTCTCTCCCCATAGCCCTGTATCAGTCCCAAACTAATCCCACTGCCCCACTCTCACCTCATAGCCCTGTATCAATCCCAAACCAATCCATCTGCCCCTCCCCATAGCCCTGTAGCAATCCCCAAACTAATCCCACAGCCTTGCTCTCGCCCCATAGCCCTGTAGCAATCCCCAAACTAATCCCACTGTCCCGCGCCATCCCCATAGCCCTGTGTCAATCCCCAAACTAATCCCACTGCCCCGCTCTCAGCTCATAGCCCTGTATCAATCCCAAACTAATCCCACTGCCCCCTCTCTCCCCATAGGCCTGTATCAATCCCCAAACCTATCCCATAGCCCCCCACTCTCCCCATAGCCCTGTATCAATCCCAAACTAATCCAACTGCCCCACTCTCCCCATAGCCCTGTATCTTTCCCAAACTAATCCAACTGCCCCGATCTCCCCCAATGCCCTGTATCAAACCCCAAACTCATCCCACTGCCCCGCTCTCTCCCCATTGACCAATATCAATCTCAAACTAATCCCACTGCCCCACTCTCTCCCCATAGACCTGTATCAATCCAAAACTAAGGGGCAGCACGGTACCATTGTGGATATCACAATTGCTTCACAGCTCCAGTATCCCAGGTTCGATTCTGACTTGGGTCTCTATCTGTGCGGAGTCTGCACATTCTCCCCATGTCTGCGTGGGTTTCCTCCGGGAGCTCCGGTTTCCTCCCACAGTCCAAAGATGTGCAGGTTAGGTAGATTGGCCATGATAAATTGCCCTTAGTGTCCAAAATTACCCCGAGTGTTGGGTGGGGTTACTGGGTTAAGGGGATAGGGTGGAGGTGTGGGCTTGGGTAGGGTGCTCTTTCCAAGTGTCGGTGCAGACTCGATGGGCCGAATGGCTCTCCTTCTGCATTGTAAATTTTATGATAATCCCACTGACCCGCTCTCTCCCTATAACCCTGTATCAACCCCAAACTAATCCCACTGCCCCGCGCTCTCCCCTTGGACCGAATCAGTCCCAAACTAATCCCACTGCCCCGCTCTCTCCCTTTGGACCGAATCAGTCCCAAACTAATCCCACTGCACCACTCTCTCCCCAGAGCCCTGTATCAATCCCAAACTAATCCCACTGCCCCGCTCCCTCCCCATAGCCCTGTATCAATTCCAAACTAATCCCACTGCCCCGCTCCCTCCCCATAGCCCTGTATCCACCCCAAATTAAATCCCACTGCCCCGCACTCTCCCCATAGCCCTATATCAATCCCAAACTAATCCCACTGCCCTGCTCTAACCCCATAGCCATGTATCAATCCCCAATCTAATCCCACTGCCCCGCGCTCTCCCCATAGCCCTGTATCAATCCCAAACTAATCCCACTGCCCTGCTCTAACCCCATAGCCCTGTATCAATCCCCAATCTAATCCCACTGCCCCGCGCTCTCCCCACAGCCCTGCATCAATCCCAAACTAATCCCACTGCCTGCCCTCTCCCCATAGCCCTGTCGCAATCCCCAAACTAATCGCTCTGCCCCGCTCTCTCCCCATAGCCCTGCATCAATCCCAAACTAATCCCACTGCTCTGCACCCTCCCCACAGCCCTGTATCAATCCCCAATCTAATCTCACTGAACCTCTCTCTCCCCATAGCCCTGTATCAATCACTAACTAATCCCCCTGCCCCCTCTCTCCCCAAAGCCCTGTATCAATCCCAAACTAATCCATCTGCCCCGAACCCATAGCCCTGTCGCAATCCCCAAACTAATCCCACTGCCCCACTCTCTCCCCATAGCCCTGTTTTTATCCCCAAACTAATCCCACTACCCCGCTCTCTTCCCATAGCCCTGTATCAATCTCGATTCTAATGCCACTGCCTCACTCTCTTACCAAAGCTCTGTATCCATCCCAAACTAATCCCACGGCCCGATCTCTCCCCATAGCCCTGTATCCGTCCCAAAACTAATCCCACTGCCCCGCTCTCTCCCCATAGTCCTGCATCAAATCCAAACTAATCCCATTCCCCCGCTCCCTCCCCATAGCCCTGTATCAATCCCAAATAATCCCACTGCCCCGCCCTCTCACCATTGCCCTGTATCAATTCCAAACTAATCGCACTGCCCCGCTCTCTCCCCATAGCCCTGCATCAATCCCAAACTAATCCCACTGCCCCGCTCTCTCCCCATAGCCCTGTATCAATCCCAAACTAATCCATCTGCCCCTCCCCATAGCCGTGTCGGAATCCCCAAACTAATCCCACTGCCCTTCTCTCTCCCCATAGCCCTGTATCAATCCCAAACTAACCCATCTGCCCCTCCCCTCGCGCTGTAGCAATCCCCAAACTAATCCCACTGCCCCGCTCTCTCCCCATAGCCCTGTATCAACCCCAAACTAATCCCACTGCCCCGCTCTCTCCCCATAGCCCTGTATCAATCCCCAAATGAATCCCACTGCCCCGCACTCTCCCCATAGCCCTGTATCAATCCCCAACCTAATCCCACTGCCCCGCTCTCTCCCCATAGACCTGTATCAATCCCCAACCTAATCCCACTGCCCCGCTCTCTCCCCATAGACCTGTATCAATCCTCAACCTAATCCCACTGCCCCGCTCTCTCCCCATAGCCCTGTATCAATCCCCAACCTAATCCCACTGCCCCGCTCTCTCCCCATAGACCTGTATCAATCCCCAACCTAATCCCACTGCCCCGCTCTCTCCCCATAGCCCTGTATCAATCCCCAAATGAATCCCACTGCCCCGCTCTCTCCCCATAGACCTGTATCAATCCCCAAACTAATCCCACTGCTCCGCTCCCTCCCCACTGCCCTGTATCAATCCCAAACTAATCCCACTGCCCCGCTCTCTCCCCATAGCCCTGTATCAATACCCAATCTAATCTCACTGCACCTCTCTCTCCCCATAGCCCTGTTTCAATTCCAAACTAATCCCACTGCCCCGCTCTCTCCCCATAGCCCTGTATCAATACCCAATCTAATCTCACTGCACCTCTCTCTCCCCATAGCCCTGTATCAATCACTAACTAATCCCCCTGCCCCTTCTCTCGCCATAGACCTGTCACAATGCCAAACTAATCCCACCGTCCCGCTCTCCCCATTGCCCTGTATCGATCCCCAAACTAATCCTACTTACCCACTCTCATCTCATAGCCCTGTATCAATCCCAAACTAATCTATCTGCCCCCTCCCCTCGCCCTCTATCAGTCCCAAACTAATCCATCTTCCCCCTCCCCATAGCCCTGCATCAATCCCAAACTAATCCCATTGCCCCGCTCTCTCCCCATAGCCCTGTAGC
This sequence comes from Scyliorhinus torazame, assembly GCF_047496885.1. Classification (NCBI taxonomy): domain Eukaryota; kingdom Metazoa; phylum Chordata; class Chondrichthyes; order Carcharhiniformes; family Scyliorhinidae; genus Scyliorhinus; species Scyliorhinus torazame. Next base: position 25,726,214 of record NC_092725.1, on the reverse strand, counting down.
AATCCCCAAACTAATCTCACTGCCCCGCTGTCACCCCATAGCCCTGTAGCAATCCCCAAACTAACCTCACTGCCCCGCTCTCTCCCCATAGCCCTGTAGCAATCCCCAAACTAATCCTACTGCCCCGCTTTCACCCCATAGCCGTGTATCAATCCCAAGTAATCCCACTGTCCTGCTCTCTCCCCATCGCCCTATTTCAATTCCCAAACTAATCCCACTACCCGCTCTCTCCCCATAGCCCTGTATCAATCCCCAAACTAATCCCACTGCCCCACTCTCTCCCCATAGCCCTGTGTCAATCCCAAACTAATTCATCTGCCCCTCCCCATAGCCCTGTAGCAATCCCCAAACTAATCCCACTGCCTTGCTCTCGCCCCATAGCCCTGTATCAATCCCAAACTAATCCCACTGCCCCACTCCCTCCCCATCGCCCTGTATCAATCACAAACTAATCCCACTGCCCCACTCTCAGCTCATAGCCCTGTATCAATCCCAAACTAATCCCACTGCCCCAGTCTCACCTCATAGCCCTGTATCAATCCCAAACTAATCCCACTGCCGCGCTCTCTTCCTATAGCCCTGTATCAATCTCCATACTAATCCCACTGCCCCGCTCTCTCCCCATAGCACTGTATCAATCCAAAACTAATCCCACTGTCCCGCTCTCTCCCCATAGCCCTGTCTCAATTCCAAAGTAATGCCACTGCCCCACTCTCTTCCCAAAGCTCTGTATCCATCCCAAACTAATCCCACTGCCCCGCTCTCTCCCCATAGCCCTGTATCCTTCCCAAAACTAATCCCACTGCCCCGCTCTCTCCCCATGGTCCTGCATCAATCCCAAACTAATCCCACTGCCCCGCCCTCTCACCATAGCCCTGTATCAATTCCAAAGTAATCCCATTACCCCGTTCTCTCCCCATAGCCCTGTCGCAATCCCCAAACTAATCGCACTGCCCCGCTCTCTCCCCATAGCCCTGCATCAATCCCAAACTAATCCCACTGCCCCGCTCTCAGCTCATAGCCCTGTATCAACGCGCAAACTAATCCCACTGCCCCACTCTCACCTCATAGCCCTGTATCAATATCAAACTAATCCATCTGCCCCTCCCCATAGCCCAGTAGCAATCCCCAAACTAATCCCACTGCCCCACTCTCAGCTCATAGCCCTGTATCAATCCCAAACTAATCCCACTGCCGCGCTCTCTTCCTATAGCCCTGTATCAATCTCCATACTAATCCCACTGCCCCGCTCTCTCCCCATAGCCCTGTATCAATCCCAAACTAATCCCACTGCCCCACTCCCTCCCCATAGCTCTGTATTTATCCCCAAACTAATCCCACTGCCCCGCTCTCTCCCCATAGCCCTGTCTCAATTCCAAAGTAATGCCACTGCCCCACTCTCTTCCCAAAGCTCTGTATCCATCCCAAACTAATGCCACGGCCCGCTCTCCCCCCATAGCCCTGCATCAATCCCAAACTAATCCCACTGCCCCGCCCTCTCACCATAGCCCTGTATCAATTCCAAAGTAATCCCATTACCCCGCTCTCTCCCCATAGCCCTGTCGCAATCCCCAAACTAATCCCACTGCCCCGCTCTCTCCCCATAGCCCTGTCGCAATCCCCAAACTAATCGCACTGCCCCGCTCTCTCCCCATAGCCCTGTCGCAATCCCCAAACTAATCCCACTGCCCCGCTCTCTCCCCATAGCCCTGCATCAATCCCAAACTAATCCCACTGCCCCGCTCTCTCCCCATAGCCCTGTCGCAATCCCCAAACTAATCGCTCTGCCCCGCTCTCTCCCCATAGCCCTGCATCAATCCCAAACTAATCCCACTGCCCCGCTCTCTCCCCATAGCCCTGTATCAATCCCAAACTAATCCATCTGCCCCTCCCCATAGCCCTGTCGCAATCCCGAAACTAATCCCACTGCCCCGCCCTCTCCCCGCAGCCTGTATCAATCCGAAACTAACCCATCTGCCCCTCCCCTCGCGCTGTAGCAATCCCCAAACTAATCCCACTGCCCCGCTCTCTCCCCATAGCCCTGTATCAATCCCCAAATGAATCCCACTGCCCCGCTCTCTCCCCATCGACCTGTATCAATCCCCAACCTAATCCCACTGCCCGCTCTCTTCCCAAAACTCTGTATCAATCCCAAACTAATCCCACTGCCGCGCTCTCTTCCTATAGCCCTGTATCAATCTCCATACTAATCCCATTGCCCCGCACTCTCCCCATAGCCCTGTATCAATCCCAAACTAATCCCACTGCCCCGCTCTCTCCCCATAGCCCTGTATCGATCCCCAAACTAATCCCATTGCCCCGCTCCCTCCCCATAGCCCTGTATCAATCCCAAGTAATCCCACTGACCCGCTCTCTCCCCAAAGCCCTGTATCCATACCAAACTAATTCATCTGCCCTCCCCCATAGCCCTGTAACAATCCCCAAACTAATCCCACTGCCCCGCTCCCTCCCCATAGCCCTGTATCAATCCCAAGTAATCCCACTGTTCTGCTCTCTCCCCATAGCCCTATTTCAATTCCCAAACTAATCCCACTGCCCCACTCTCAGCTCATAGCCCTGTATCAACGCGCAAACTAATCCCACTGCCCCACTCTCACCTCATAGCCCTGTATCAATATCAAACTAATCCATCTGCCCCTCCCCATAGCCCAGTAGCAATCCCCAAACTAATCCCACTGCCCCGCTCTCTCCCCATAGCCCTGTATCAATCCCCAAATGAATCCCACTGCCCCGCTCTCTCCCCATCGACCTGTATCAATCCCCAACCTAATCCCACTGCCCGCTCTCTTCCCAAAACTCTGTATCAATCCCAAACTAATCCCACTGCCGCGCTCTCTTCCTATAGCCCTGTATCAATCTCCATACTAATCCCATTGCCCCGCACTCTCCCCATAGCCCTGTATCAATCCCAAACTAATCCCACTGCCCCGCTCTCTCCCCATAGCCCTGTATCGATCCCCAAACTAATCCCATTGCCCCGCTCCCTCCCCATAGCCCTGTATCAATCCCAAGTAATCCCACTGACCCGCTCTCTCCCCAAAGCCCTGTATCCATACCAAACTAATTCATCTGCCCTCCCCCATAGCCCTGTAACAATCCCCAAACTAATCCCACTGCCCCGCTCCCTCCCCATAGCCCTGTATCAATCCCAAGTAATCCCACTGTTCTGCTCTCTCCCCATAGCCCTATTTCAATTCCCAAACTAATCCCACTGCCCCACTCTCAGCTCATAGCCCTGTATCAACGCGCAAACTAATCCCACTGCCCCACTCTCACCTCATAGCCCTGTATCAATATCAAACTAATCCATCTGCCCCTCCCCATAGCCCAGTAGCAATCCCCAAACTAATCCCACTGCCCCGCTCTCTCCCCATAGCCCTGTATCAATCCCAAACAGATCCCACTGCCCCGCTCTCTCCCCATCACCCAGTATCTATCCCAAACAAATCCCACTGCCCCGCTCTATCCCCATAGCCCTGTATCAATCCCAAACTAATTCCACTGCCCCGCTCTCTCCCCACAGTTCTGTATCAATCCCCAAACTAATCCCACTGTCCCTCACCATCCCAATAGCCCTGTATCAATCCCCAAACTAATCCCACTCTCCCGCTCTCTCCCCATAGCCCTGTATCAATCCCAAACAAATCCCACTGCCCCGCTCTCTCCCCATAGCCCAGTATCAATCCCAAACAAATCCCACTGCCCCACTCTCTCCCCATCGCCCTGTATCAATCCCAAACTAATCCCACTGCCCCGCTATCCCCCCATAGCCCTGTATCAATCACAAACTAATCCCACTGCCACGCTCTCTCGCCATACCCTTTATCAATCACAAACTAATCCCACTGCCCCGCTCTCTCCTCATAGCCCTGTATCAACCCCAAACCAATCCCACTGACCCGCTCTCTCCCCATAGCCCTGTATCAATCCCCAAACTAATCCCACTGCCCCGCGCTCTCCCCATAGCCCTGTATCAATCCCCAAACTAATCCCACTGCCCCGCTCTCTCTCCATAGCCCTGTATCAATCCCCAAACCAATCCCACTGACCCGCTCTCTCCCCATAGCCCTGTATCAATCCCCAAACTAATCCCACTGCCCCGCGCTCTCCCCATAGCCCTGTATCAATCCCCAAACTAATCCAACTGCCCCGCGCTCTCCCCATAGCCCTGTATCAATCCCCAAACTAATCCCACTGCCCCGCTCTCTCTCCATAGCCCTGTATCAATCCCAAACTAATCCCACTGCCCCGCTCTCTGCCCATAACCCTGTATCAATCCCAAACTAATCCCACTGTCCCGCTCTCTCCCCATAATCCTGTATCAATCCCAAACTAATCCCACTGCCCCGCTCTCTTCCCATAGCCCTGTATCAATCCGAAACTAATCCCACTGCCCCACTCTCACCCCATAGCCCTGTATCAAACCCAAACTCATCCCACTGCCCCGCTCTCTCCCCATAGCCCTGTATCAATCCCAAACTAATCCCACTGCCCCGCTCTCTCCCCATAGCCCTGTATCAATCCCAAACTAATCCCACTGCCCCGTTCTCTCCCCATAGCCCTGTATCAATCCCAAACTAATCCCACTGTCCCGCTCTCTCCATAGCCCTGTATCAACCCCAAACTAATCCCACTGACCCGCTCTCTCCCCAAAGCCCTGTATCAACCCCAAACTAATCCCACTGCCCCGCTCTCTCCCCATAGCCCTGTATCAATCCCAAACTAATCCCACTGCCCCGCTCTCTCCCCATAGCCCTGTATCAATCCGAAACTAATCCCACTGCCCCACTCTCACCCCATAGCCCTGTATCAAACCCAAACTCATCCCACTGCCCCACTCTCTCCCCATAGCCCTGTAGCAATCCCGAAACTAATCCCACTGCCCCACTCTCACCCCATAGCCCTGTATCAAACCCAAACTAATCCCACTGCCCCGCTCTCTCCCCATAGCCCTGTAGCTATCCCGAAACTAATCCCACTGCCCTGCTCTCTTCCCATAGCCCTGTATCAATCCCAAGTAATCCCACTATCCTGTTCTCTTCCCATAGCCCTATTTCAATTCCCAAACTAATCCCACTGCCCCGCTCCCTCCCCATAGCCCTGGATCAATCCCAAACTAATCCCACTGCCCCGCTCTCTCCCCATAGCCCTGTATCAATCCCAAACTAATCCCACTGCCCCACTCTCACCCCATAGCCTTGTATCAATCCCAAACTAATCCCACTGCCCCGCTCTCTCCCCATAGCCCTGTATCAATCCCAAACTAATCCCACTGCCCTGCTCTAACCCCATCGCCCTGAATCAATCCCAAACTAATCCCACTGTCCCGCTCTCTTTCCATAGCCCTGTATCAACCCCAAACTAATCCCACTGCCCCGCACTCTCCCCATAGCCCTGTATCAATCCCAAACTAATCCCAATGCCCTGCTCTAACCCCATAGCCCTGTATCAATCCCCAAACTTATCCCACTGCCCCGCACTCTCCCCATAGCCCTGTATCAATCCCAAACTAATCCCACTGCCCCACTCTCTCCCCATAGCCCTGTATCAGTCCCAAACTAATCCCAATGCCCTGCTCTAACCCCATAGCCCTGTATCAATCCCCAAACTTATCCCACTGCCCCGCACTCTCCCCATAGCCCTGTATCAATCCCAAACTAATCCCACTGCCCTGCTCTAACCCCATAGCCCTGTATCAATCCCAAACTAATCCCACTGTCCCGCTCTCTCTCCATAGCCCTGTATCAACCCCAAACTAATCCCACTGCCCCGCACTCTCCCCATAGCCCTGTATCAATCCCAAACTAATCCCACTGCCCTGCTCTAACCCCATAGCCCTGTATCAATCCCCAAACTAATCCCACTGCCCCACTCCCTCCCCATAGCCCTGTATCCACCCCAAACTAATCCCACTGCCCCACACTCTCCCCATAGCCCTATATCAATCCCAAACTAATCCCACTGCCCTGCTCTAACCCCATAGCCCTGTATCAATCCCCAATCTAATCCCACTGCCCCGCGCTCTCCCCATAGCCCTGTATCAATCCCAAACTAATCCCACTGCCCTGCTCTAACCCCATAGCCCTGTATCCACCCCCAAACTGATCCCACTGCCCCACTCTCTCCCCATAGCCCTGTATCAACCCCAAACTAATCCCACTGCCCCGCACTCTCCCCATAGCCCTGTATCAATCCCAAACTAATCCCACTGCCCTGCTCTAACCCCATAGCCCTGTATCAATCCCCAATCTAATCCCACTGCCCCGCGCTCTCCCCACAGCCCTGCATCAATCCCAAACTAATCCCACTGCCTGCCCTCTCCCCATAGCCCTGTATCAATCCCAAATTAATCCCACTGCCCCGCTCTCCCCCATAGCCCTGTATCAATCCCAAACTAATCCCACTGCTCCGCACCCTCCCCACAGCCCTGTATCAATCCCCAATCTAATCTCACTGAACCTCTCTCTCCCCATAGCCCTGTATAAATCACTAACTAATCCCCCTGCCCCCTCTCTCCCCAAAGCCCTGTATCAATCCCAAACTAATCCATCTGCCCCGAACCCATAGCCCTGTCGCAATCCCCAAACTAATCCCACTGCCCCACTCTCTCCCCATAGCCCTGTTTTTATCCCCAAACTAATCCCACTACCCCGCTCTCTTCCCATAGCCCTGTATTAATCTCGATTCTAATGCCACTGCCTCACTCTCTTACCAAAGCTCTGTATCCATCCCAAACTAATCCCACGGCCCGATCTCTCCCCATAGCCCTGTATCCGTCCCAAAACTAATCCCACTGCCCCGCTCTCTCCCCATAGTCCTGCATCAATCCCAAACTAATCCCATTCCCCCGCTCCCTCCCCATAGCCCTGTATCAATCCCAAATAATCCCACTGCCCCGCCCTCTCACCATTGCCCTGTATCAATTCCAACCTAATCCCACTGCCCCGCCCTCTCACCATAGCCCTGTATCAATTCCAAAGTAATCCCACTACCCCGCTCTCTCCCCATAGCCCTGTCGCAATCCCCAAACTAATCGCACTGCCCCGCTCTCTCCCCATAGCCCTGCATCAATCCCAAACTAATCCCACTGCCCCGCTCTCTACCCATAGCCCTGCATCAATCCCAAACTAATCCCACTGCCCCGCTCTCTCCCCATAGCCCTGTATCAATCCCAAACTAATCCATCTGCCCCTCCCCATAGCCGTGTCGCAATCCCCAAACTAATCCCACTGCCCTTCTCTCTCCCCATAGACCTGTATCAATCCCAAACTAACCCATCTGCCCCTCCCCTCGCGCTGTAGCAATCCCCAAACTAATCCCACTGCCCCGCTCTCTCCCCATAGCCCTGTATCAACCCCAAACTAATCCCACTGCCCCGCTCTCTCCCCATAGCCCTGTATCAATCCCCAAATGAATCCCACTGCCCCGCTCTCTCCCCATAGACCTGTATCAATCCCCAACCTAATCCCACTGCCCCGCTCTCTTCCCAAAACTCTGTATCAATCCCAAACTAATCCCACTGCCGCGCTCTCTTCATATAGCCCTGTATCAATCTCCATACTAATCCCACTGCCCCGCACTCTCCCCATAGCCCTGTATCAATCCCAAACTAATCCCACTGCCCCGCTCTCTCCCCATAGCCCTGTATCAGTCCCAAACTGATCCCACTGCCCCGCTCCCTCCCCATAGCCCTGTATCAATCCCCAAACTAATCCCACTGCCCCGCTCTCTCAGCATAGCCCTGTATCAATTCCAAACTAATCCCACTGCCCCGCTCTCTCCCCATAGCCCTGTCCCAATCCCCAAACTAATCGCACTGCCCCGCTCTCTCCCCATAGCCCTGCATCAATCCCAAACTAATCCCACTGCCCCGCTCTCTCCCCATAGCCCTGCATCAATCCCAAACTAATCCCACTGCCCTTTTCTCTCCCCATAGCCCTGTATGAAACCCAAACTAACCCATCTGCCCCTCCCCTCGCGCTGTAGCAATCCCCAAACTAATCCCACTGCCCCGCTCTCTCCCCATAGCCCTGTATCAACCCCAAACTAATCCCACTGCCCCGCTCTCTCCCCATACCCCTGTATCAATCCCCAAATGAATCCCACTGCCCCGCTCTCTCCCCATAGACCTTAATCAATCCCCAACCTAATCCCACTGCCCCGCTCACTTCCCAAAACTCTGTATCAATCCCAAACTAATCCCTCTGCCGCGCTCTCTTCCTATAGCCCTGTATCAATCTCCATACTAATCCCACTACGCCGCTCTCTCCCCATAGCCCTGCATCAATCCCAAACTAATCCCACTGCCCCGCTCTCTCCCCATAGCCCTGTATCAATCCCAAACTAATCCATCTGCCCCTCCCCATAGCCATGTCGCAATCCCCAAACTAATCCCACTGCCCCTCTCTCTCCCCATAGCCCTGTATCAATCCCAAACTAACCCATCTGCCCCTCCCCTCGCGCTGTATCAATCCCCAACCTAATCCCACTGCCCCGCTCTCTCCCCATAGCCCTGTATCAATCCCAAACTAATCCCACTGCCCCGCTCTCTCCCCATAGCCCTGTATCAATTCCAAACTAATCCCACTGTCCCGCTCTCTCCATAGCCCTGTATCAACCCCAAACTAATCCCACTGCCCCGCACTCTCCCCATAGCCCTGTATCAATCCCAAACTAATCCCACTGCCCTGCTCTAACCCCATAGCCCTGTATCAATCCCCAAACTAAACCCACTGCCCCACTCTCTCCCCATAGCCCTGTATCAATCCCAAACTAATCCCACTGCCCTGCTCTAACCCCATAGCCCTATATCAATCCCAAACTAATCCCACTGCCCTGCTCTAACCCCATAGCCCTGTATCAATCCCCAATCTAATCCCACTGCCCCGTGCTCTCCCCATAGCCCTGTATCAATCCCAAACTAATCCCACTGCCCTGCTCTAACCCCATACCCCTGTATCAACCCCCATACTAATCCCACTGCCCCACTCTCTCCCCATAGCCCTGTATCAACCCCAAACTAATCCCACTGCCCCGCACTCTACCCATAGCCCTGTATCTACCCCAAACTAATCCCACTGCCCTGCTCTAACCCCATAGCCCTGTATCAATCCCCAATCTAATCCCACTGCCCCGCGCTCTCCCCATAGCCCTGTATCAATCCCAAACTAATCCCACTGCCTGCTCTCTTCCCATAGCCCTGTATCAGTCCCAAATTAATCCCACTGCCCCGCTCTCCCCCATAGCCCTGTAACAATCCCAAACGAATCCCACTGCTCCGCTCCCTCCCCATAGCCCTGTATCAATCCCCAATCTAATCCCACTGCACCTCTCTCTCCCCATAGCCCTGTATCAATCACTAACAAATCCCCCTGCCCCCTCTCTCCCCAAAGCCCTGTATCAATCCCAAACTAATCCATCTGCCCCGAACCCATAGCCCTGTCGCAATCCCCAAACTAATCCCACTGCCCCACTCTCTCCCCATAGCCCTGTTTTTATCCCCAAACAAATCCCACTACCCCGCTCTCTTCCCATAGCCCTGTATCAATCTCGATTCTAATGCCACTGCCTCACTCTCTTACCAAAGCTCTGTATCCATCCCAAACTAATCCCACGGCCCGATCTCTCCCCATAGCCCTGTATCCGTCCCAAAACTAATCCCACTGCCCCGCTCTCTCCCCATAGTCCTGCATCAAATCCAAACTAATCCCATTCCCCCGCTCCCTCCCCATAGCCCTGTATCAATCCCAAATAATCCCACTGCCCCGCCCTCTCACCATTGCCCTGTATCAATTCCAACCTAATCCCACTGCCCCGCCCTCTCACCATAGCCCTGTATCAATTCCAAAGTAATCCCACTACCCCGCTCTCTCCCCATAGCCCTGTCGCAATCCCCAAACTAATCGCACTGCCCCGCTCTCTCCCCATAGCCCTGCATCAATCCCAAACTAATCCCACTGCCCCGCTCTCTCCCCATAGCCCTGCATCAATCCCAAACTAATCCCACTGCCCCGCTCTCTCCCCATAGCCCTGTATCAATCCCAAACTAATCCATCTGCCCCTCCCCATAGCCGTGTCGCAATCCCCAAACTAATCCCACTGCCCTTCTCTCTCCCCATAGCCCTGTATCAATCCCAAACTAACCCATCTGCCCCTCCCCTCGCGCTGTAGCAATCCCCAAACTAATCCCACTGCCCCGCTCTCTCCCCATAGCCCTGTATCAACCCCAAACTAATCCCACTGCCCCGCTCTCTCCCCATAGCCCTGTATCAATCCCCAAATGAATCCCACTGCCCCGCTCTCTCCCCATAGACCTGTATCAATCCCCAACCTAATCCCACTGCCCCGCTCTCTCCCCATAGCCCTGTATCAATCCCCAAATGAATCCCACTGCCCCGCTCTCTCCCCATAGACCTGTATCAATCCCCATACTAATCCCACTGCTCCGCTCCCTCCCCACTGCCCTGTATCAATCCCAAACTAATCCCACTGCCCCGCTCTCTCCCCATAGCCCTGTATCAATACCCAATCTAATCTCACTGCACCTCTCTCTCCCCATAGCCCTGTTTCAATCCCAAACTAATCCCACTGCCCCGCTCTCTCCCCATAGCCCTGTATCAATACCCAATCTAATCTCACTGCACCTCTCTCTCCCCATAGCCCTGTATCAATCACTAACTAATCCCCCTGCCCCTTCTCTCGCCATAGACCTGTCACAATGCCAAACTAATCCCACCGTCCCGCTCTCCCCATTGCCCTGTATCGATCCCCAAACTAATCCTACTTACCCACTCTCATCTCATAGCCCTGTATCAATCCCAAACTAATCTATCTGCCCCCTCCCCTCGCCCTCTATCAGTCCCAAACTAATCCATCTTCCCCCTCCCCATAGCCCTGCATCAATCCCAAACTAATCCCATTGCCCCGCTCTCTCCCCATAGCCCTGTAGCAATCCCCAAACTAATCTCACTGCCCCGCTGTCACCCCATAGCCCTGTAGCAATCCCCAAACTAACCTCACTGCCCCGCTCTCTCCCCATAGCCCTGTAGCAATCCCCAAACTAATCCTACTGCCCCGCTCTCTTCCCATAGCCCTGTATCAATCCCCAATCTAATCCCGCTGCACCTCTCTCTCCCCATAGCCCTGTATCAATCACTAACAAATCCCCCTGCCCCCTCTCTCCCCAAAGCCCTGTATCAATCCCAAACTAATCCATCTGCCCCGAACCCATAGCCCTGTCGCAATCCCCAAACTAATCCCACTGCCCCACTCTCTCCCCATAGCCCTGTTTTTATCCCCAAACTAATCCCACTACCCCGCTCTCTTCCCATAGCCCTGTATCAATCTCGATTCTAATGCCACTGCCTCACTCTCTTACCAAAGCTCTGTATCCATCCCAAACTAATCCCACGGCCCGATCTCTCCCCATAGCCCTGTATCCGTCCCAAAACTAATCCCACTGCCCCGCTCTCTCCCCATAGTCCTGCATCAAATCCAAACTAATCCCATTCCCCCGCTCCCTCCCCATAGCCCTGTATCAATCCCAAATAATCCCACTGCCCCGCCCTCTCACCATTGCCCTGTATCAATTCCAACCTAATCCCACTGCCCCGCCCTCTCACCATAGCCCTGTATCAATTCCAAAGTAATCCCACTACCCCGCTCTCTCCCCATAGCCCTGTCGCAATCCCCAAACTAATCGCACTGCCCCGCTCTCTCCCCATAGCCCTGCATCAATCCCAAACTAATCCCACTGCCCCGCTCTCTCCCCATAGCCCTGCATCAATCCCAAACTAATCCCACTGCCCCGCTCTCTCCCCATAGCCCTGTATCAATCCCAAACTAATCCATCTGCCCCTCCCCATAGCCGTGTCGCAATCCCCAAACTAATCCCACTGCCCTTCTCTCTCCCCATAGCCCTGTATCAATCCCAAACTAACCCATCTGCCCCTCCCCTCGCGCTGTAGCAATCCCCAAACTAATCCCACTGCCCCGCTCTCTCCCCATAGCCCTGTATCAACCCCAAACTAATCCCACTGCCCCGCTCTCTCCCCATAGCCCTGTATCAATCCCCAAATGAATCCCACTGCCCCGCTCTCTCCCCATAGACCTGTATCAATCCCCAACCTAATCCCACTGCCCCGCTCTCTCCCCATAGCCCTGTATCAATCCCCAAATGAATCCCACTGCCCCGCTCTCTCCCCATAGACCTGTATCAATCCCCATACTAATCCCACTGCTCCGCTCCCTCCCCACTGCCCTGTATCAATCCCAAACTAATCCCACTGCCCCGCTCTCTCCCCATAGCCCTGTATCAATACCCAATCTAATCTCACTGCACCTCTCTCTCCCCATAGCCCTGTTTCAATCCCAAACTAATCCCACTGCCCCGCTCTCTCCCCATAGCCCTGTATCAATACCCAATCTAATCTCACTGCACCTCTCTCTCCCCATAGCCCTGTATCAATCACTAACTAATCCCCCTGCCCCTTCTCTCGCCATAGACCTGTCACAATGCCAAACTAATCCCACCGTCCCGCTCTCCCCATTGCCCTGTATCGATCCCCAAACTAATCCTACTTACCCACTCTCATCTCATAGCCCTGTATCAATCCCAAACTAATCTATCTGCCCCCTCCCCTCGCCCTCTATCAGTCCCAAACTAATCCATCTTCCCCCTCCCCATAGCCCTGCATCAATCCCAAACTAATCCCATTGCCCCGCTCTCTCCCCATAGCCCTGTAGCAATCCCCAAACTAATCTCACTGCCCCGCTGTCACCCCATAGCCCTGTAGCAATCCCCAAACTAACCTCACTGCCCCGCTCACTCCCCATAGCCCTGTAGCAATCCCCAAACTAATCCTACTGCCCCGCTTTCACCCCATAGCCGTGTATCAATCCCAAGTAATCCCACTGTCCTGCTCTCTCCCCATCGCCCTATTTCAATTCCCAAACTAATCCCACTGCCCCACTCTCTCCCCATAGCCTTGTATCAATCCCAAACTAATCCCACTGCCCCACTCTCTCCCCATAGCCCTGTGTCAATCCCAAACTAATTCATCTGCCCCTCCCCATAGCCCTGTAGCAATCCCCAAACTAATCCCACTGCCCCGCTCTCTCCCCATAGCCCTGTATCAATCCCAAACTAATCCCACTGCCCCACTCTCTTCCCAAAACTCTGTATCAATCCCAAACTAATCCCACTGCCGCGCTCTCTTCCTATAGCCCTGTATCAATCTCCATACTAATCCCACTGCCCCGCTCTCTCCCCATAGCCCTGTATCAATCCCAAACTAATCCCACTGTCCCGCTCTCTCTCCATAGCCCTGTATCAACCCCAAACTAATCCCACTGCCCCGCACTCTCCCCATAGCCCTGTATCAATCCCAAACTAATCCCACTGCCCTGCTCTAACCCCATAGCCCTGTATCAATCCCCAAACTAATCCCACTGCCCCACTCCCTCCCCATAGCCCTGTATCCACCCCAAACTAATCCCACTGCCCCACACTCTCCCCATAGCCCTATATCAATCCCAAACTAATCCCACTGCCCTGCTCTAACCCCATAGCCCTGTATCAATCCCCAATCTAATCCCACTGCCCCGCGCTCTCCCCATAGCCCTGTATCAATCCCAAACTAATCCCACTGCCCTGCTCTAACCCCATAGCCCTGTATCCACCCCCAAACTGATCCCACTGCCCCACTCTCTCCCCATAGCCCTGTATCAACCCCAAACTAATCCCACTGCCCCGCACTCTCCCCATAGCCCTGTATCAATCCCAAACTAATCCCACTGCCCTGCTCTAACCCCATAGCCCTGTATCAATCCCCAATCTAATCCCACTGCCCCGCGCTCTCCCCACAGCCCTGCATCAATCCCAAACTAATCCCACTGCCTGCCCTCTCCCCATAGCCCTGTATCAATCCCAAATTAATCCCACTGCCCCGCTCTCCCCCATAGCCCTGTATCAATCCCAAACTAATCCCACTGCTCCGCACCCTCCCCACAGCCCTGTATCAATCCCCAATCTAATCTCACTGAACCTCTCTCTCCCCATAGCCCTGTATAAATCACTAACTAATCCCCCTGCCCCCTCTCTCCCCAAAGCCCTGTATCAATCCCAAACTAATCCATCTGCCCCGAACCCATAGCCCTGTCGCAATCCCCAAACTAATCCCACTGCCCCACTCTCTCCCCATAGCCCTGTTTTTATCCCCAAACTAATCCCACTACCCCGCTCTCTTCCCATAGCCCTGTATTAATCTCGATTCTAATGCCACTGCCTCACTCTCTTACCAAAGCTCTGTATCCATCCCAAACTAATCCCACGGCCCGATCTCTCCCCATAGCCCTGTATCCGTCCCAAAACTAATCCCACTGCCCCGCTCTCTCCCCATAGTCCTGCATCAATCCCAAACTAATCCCATTCCCCCGCTCCCTCCCCATAGCCCTGTATCAATCCCAAATAATCCCACTGCCCCGCCCTCTCACCATTGCCCTGTATCAATTCCAACCTAATCCCACTGCCCCGCCCTCTCACCATAGCCCTGTATCAATTCCAAAGTAATCCCACTACCCCGCTCTCTCCCCATAGCCCTGTCGCAATCCCCAAACTAATCGCACTGCCCCGCTCTCTCCCCATAGCCCTGCATCAATCCCAAACTAATCCCACTGCCCCGCTCTCTACCCATAGCCCTGCATCAATCCCAAACTAATCCCACTGCCCCGCTCTCTCCCCATAGCCCTGTATCAATCCCAAACTAATCCATCTGCCCCTCCCCATAGCCGTGTCGCAATCCCCAAACTAATCCCACTGCCCTTCTCTCTCCCCATAGACCTGTATCAATCCCAAACTAACCCATCTGCCCCTCCCCTCGCGCTGTAGCAATCCCCAAACTAATCCCACTGCCCCGCTCTCTCCCCATAGCCCTGTATCAACCCCAAACTAATCCCACTGCCCCGCTCTCTCCCCATAGCCCTGTATCAATCCCCAAATGAATCCCACTGCCCCGCTCTCTCCCCATAGACCTGTATCAATCCCCAACCTAATCCCACTGCCCCGCTCTCTTCCCAAAACTCTGTATCAATCCCAAACTAATCCCACTGCCGCGCTCTCTTCATATAGCCCTGTATCAATCTCCATACTAATCCCACTGCCCCGCACTCTCCCCATAGCCCTGTATCAATCCCAAACTAATCCCACTGCCCCGCTCTCTCCCCATAGCCCTGTATCAGTCCCAAACTGATCCCACTGCCCCGCTCCCTCCCCATAGCCCTGTATCAATCCCCAAACTAATCCCACTGCCCCGCTCTCTCAGCATAGCCCTGTATCAATTCCAAACTAATCCCACTGCCCCGCTCTCTCCCCATAGCCCTGTCCCAATCCCCAAACTAATCGCACTGCCCCGCTCTCTCCCCATAGCCCTGCATCAATCCCAAACTAATCCCACTGCCCCGCTCTCTCCCCATAGCCCTGCATCAATCCCAAACTAATCCCACTGCCCTTTTCTCTCCCCATAGCCCTGTATGAAACCCAAACTAACCCATCTGCCCCTCCCCTCGCGCTGTAGCAATCCCCAAACTAATCCCACTGCCCCGCTCTCTCCCCATAGCCCTGTATCAACCCCAAACTAATCCCACTGCCCCGCTCTCTCCCCATACCCCTGTATCAATCCCCAAATGAATCCCACTGCCCCGCTCTCTCCCCATAGACCTTAATCAATCCCCAACCTAATCCCACTGCCCCGCTCACTTCCCAAAACTCTGTATCAATCCCAAACTAATCCCTCTGCCGCGCTCTCTTCCTATAGCCCTGTATCAATCTCCATACTAATCCCACTACGCCGCTCTCTCCCCATAGCCCTGCATCAATCCCAAACTAATCCCACTGCCCCGCTCTCTCCCCATAGCCCTGTATCAATCCCAAACTAATCCATCTGCCCCTCCCCATAGCCATGTCGCAATCCCCAAACTAATCCCACTGCCCCTCTCTCTCCCCATAGCCCTGTATCAATCCCAAACTAACCCATCTGCCCCTCCCCTCGCGCTGTATCAATCCCCAACCTAATCCCACTGCCCCGCTCTCTCCCCATAGCCCTGTATCAATCCCAAACTAATCCCACTGCCCCGCTCTCTCCCCATAGCCCTGTATCAATTCCAAACTAATCCCACTGTCCCGCTCTCTCCATAGCCCTGTATCAACCCCAAACTAATCCCACTGCCCCGCACTCTCCCAATAGCCCTGTATCAATCCCAAACTAATCCCACTGCCCTGCTCTAACCCCATAGCCCTGTATCAATCCCCAAACTAAACCCACTGCCCCACTCTCTCCCCATAGCCCTGTATCAATCCCAAACTAATCCCACTGCCCTGCTCTAACCCCATAGCCCTATATCAATCCCAAACTAATCCCACTGCCCTGCTCTAACCCCATAGCCCTGTATCAATCCCCAATCTAATCCCACTGCCCCGTGCTCTCCCCATAGCCCTGTATCAATCCCAAACTAATCCCACTGCCCTGCTCTAACCCCATACCCCTGTATCAACCCCCATACTAATCCCACTGCCCCACTCTCTCCCCATAGCCCTGTATCAACCCCAAACTAATCCCACTGCCCCGCACTCTACCCATAGCCCTGTATCTACCCCAAACTAATCCCACTGCCCTGCTCTAACCCCATAGCCCTGTATCAATCCCCAATCTAATCCCACTGCCCCGCGCTCTCCCCATAGCCCTGTATCAATCCCAAACTAATCCCACTGCCTGCTCTCTTCCCATAGCCCTGTATCAGTCCCAAATTAATCCCACTGCCCCGCTCTCCCCCATAGCCCTGTAACAATCCCAAACGAATCCCACTGCTCCGCTCCCTCCCCATAGCCCTGTATCAATCCCCAATCTAATCCCACTGCACCTCTCTCTCCCCATAGCCCTGTATCAATCACTAACAAATCCCCCTGCCCCCTCTCTCCCCAAAGCCCTGTATCAATCCCAAACTAATCCATCTGCCCCGAACCCATAGCCCTGTCGCAATCCCCAAACTAATCCCACTGCCCCACTCTCTCCCCATAGCCCTGTTTTTATCCCCAAACAAATCCCACTACCCCGCTCTCTTCCCATAGCCCTGTATCAATCTCGATTCTAATGCCACTGCCTCACTCTCTTACCAAAGCTCTGTATCCATCCCAAACTAATCCCACGGCCCGATCTCTCCCCATAGCCCTGTATCCGTCCCAAAACTAATCCCACTGCCCCGCTCTCTCCCCATAGTCCTGCATCAAATCCAAACTAATCCCATTCCCCCGCTCCCTCCCCATAGCCCTGTATCAATCCCAAATAATCCCACTGCCCCGCCCTCTCACCATTGCCCTGTATCAATTCCAACCTAATCCCACTGCCCCGCCCTCTCACCATAGCCCTGTATCAATTCCAAAGTAATCCCACTACCCCGCTCTCTCCCCATAGCCCTGTCGCAATCCCCAAACTAATCGCACTGCCCCGCTCTCTCCCCATAGCCCTGCATCAATCCCAAACTAATCCCACTGCCCCGCTCTCTCCCCATAGCCCTGCATCAATCCCAAACTAATCCCACTGCCCCGCTCTCTCCCCATAGCCCTGTATCAATCCCAAACTAATCCATCTGCCCCTCCCCATAGCCGTGTCGCAATCCCCAAACTAATCCCACTGCCCTTCTCTCTCCCCATAGCCCTGTATCAATCCCAAACTAACCCATCTGCCCCTCCCCTCGCGCTGTAGCAATCCCCAAACTAATCCCACTGCCCCGCTCTCTCCCCATAGCCCTGTATCAACCCCAAACTAATCCCACTGCCCCGCTCTCTCCCCATAGCCCTGTATCAATCCCCAAATGAATCCCACTGCCCCGCTCTCTCCCCATAGACCTGTATCAATCCCCAACCTAATCCCACTGCCCCGCTCTCTCCCCATAGCCCTGTATCAATCCCCAAATGAATCCCACTGCCCCGCTCTCTCCCCATAGACCTGTATCAATCCCCATACTAATCCCACTGCTCCGCTCCCTCCCCACTGCCCTGTATCAATCCCAAACTAATCCCACTGCCCCGCTCTCTCCCCATAGCCCTGTATCAATACCCAATCTAATCTCACTGCACCTCTCTCTCCCCATAGCCCTGTTTCAATCCCAAACTAATCCCACTGCCCCGCTCTCTCCCCATAGCCCTGTATCAATACCCAATCTAATCTCACTGCACCTCTCTCTCCCCATAGCCCTGTATCAATCACTAACTAATCCCCCTGCCCCTTCTCTCGCCATAGACCTGTCACAATGCCAAACTAATCCCACCGTCCCGCTCTCCCCATTGCCCTGTATCGATCCCCAAACTAATCCTACTTACCCACTCTCATCTCATAGCCCTGTATCAATCCCAAACTAATCTATCTGCCCCCTCCCCTCGCCCTCTATCAGTCCCAAACTAATCCATCTTCCCCCTCCCCATAGCCCTGCATCAATCCCAAACTAATCCCATTGCCCCGCTCTCTCCCCATAGCCCTGTAGCAATCCCCAAACTAATCTCACTGCCCCGCTGTCACCCCATAGCCCTGTAGCAATCCCCAAACTAACCTCACTGCCCCGCTCTCTCCCCATAGCCCTGTAGCAATCCCCAAACTAATCCTACTGCCCCGCTCTCTTCCCATAGCCCTGTATCAATCCCCAATCTAATCCCACTGCACCTCTCTCTCCCCATAGCCCTGTATCAATCACTAACAAATCCCCCTGCCCCCTCTCTCCCCAAAGCCCTGTATCAATCCCAAACTAATCCATCTGCCCCGAACCCATAGCCCTGTCGCAATCCCCAAACTAATCCCACTGCCCCACTCTCTCCCCATAGCCCTGTTTTTATCCCCAAACTAATCCCACTACCCCGCTCTCTTCCCATAGCCCTGTATCAATCTCGATTCTAATGCCACTGCCTCACTCTCTTACCAAAGCTCTGTATCCATCCCAAACTAATCCCACGGCCCGATCTCTCCCCATAGCCCTGTATCCGTCCCAAAACTAATCCCACTGCCCCGCTCTCTCCCCATAGTCCTGCATCAAATCCAAACTAATCCCATTCCCCCGCTCCCTCCCCATAGCCCTGTATCAATCCCAAATAATCCCACTGCCCCGCCCTCTCACCATTGCCCTGTATCAATTCCAACCTAATCCCACTGCCCCGCCCTCTCACCATAGCCCTGTATCAATTCCAAAGTAATCCCACTACCCCGCTCTCTCCCCATAGCCCTGTCGCAATCCCCAAACTAATCGCACTGCCCCGCTCTCTCCCCATAGCCCTGCATCAATCCCAAACTAATCCCACTGCCCCGCTCTCTCCCCATAGCCCTGCATCAATCCCAAACTAATCCCACTGCCCCGCTCTCTCCCCATAGCCCTGTATCAATCCCAAACTAATCCATCTGCCCCTCCCCATAGCCGTGTCGCAATCCCCAAACTAATCCCACTGCCCTTCTCTCTCCCCATAGCCCTGTATCAATCCCAAACTAACCCATCTGCCCCTCCCCTCGCGCTGTAGCAATCCCCAAACTAATCCCACTGCCCCGCTCTCTCCCCATAGCCCTGTATCAACCCCAAACTAATCCCACTGCCCCGCTCTCTCCCCATAGCCCTGTATCAATCCCCAAATGAATCCCACTGCCCCGCTCTCTCCCCATAGACCTGTATCAATCCCCAACCTAATCCCACTGCCCCGCTCTCTCCCCATAGCCCTGTATCAATCCCCAAATGAATCCCACTGCCCCGCTCTCTCCCCATAGACCTGTATCAATCCCCATACTAATCCCACTGCTCCGCTCCCTCCCCACTGCCCTGTATCAATCCCAAACTAATCCCACTGCCCCGCTCTCTCCCCATAGCCCTGTATCAATACCCAATCTAATCTCACTGCACCTCTCTCTCCCCATAGCCCTGTTTCAATCCCAAACTAATCCCACTGCCCCGCTCTCTCCCCATAGCCCTGTATCAATACCCAATCTAATCTCACTGCACCTCTCTCTCCCCATAGCCCTGTATCAATCACTAACTAATCCCCCTGCCCCTTCTCTCGCCATAGACCTGTCACAATGCCAAACTAATCCCACCGTCCCGCTCTCCCCATTGCCCTGTATCGATCCCCAAACTAATCCTACTTACCCACTCTCATCTCATAGCCCTGTATCAATCCCAAACTAATCTATCTGCCCCCTCCCCTCGCCCTCTATCAGTCCCAAACTAATCCATCTTCCCCCTCCCCATAGCCCTGCATCAATCCCAAACTAATCCCATTGCCCCGCTCTCTCCCCATAGCCCTGTAGCAATCCCCAAACTAATCTCACTGCCCCGCTGTCACCCCATAGCCCTGTAGCAATCCCCAAACTAACCTCACTGCCCCGCTCTCTCCCCATAGCCCTGTAGCAATCCCCAAACTAATCCTACTGCCCCGCTTTCACCCCATAGCCGTGTATCAATCCCAAGTAATCCCACTGTCCTGCTCTCTCCCCATCGCCCTATTTCAATTCCCAAACTAATCCCACTGCCCCACTCTCTCCCCATAGCCCTGTATCAATCCCAAACTAATCCCACTGCCCCACTCTCTCCCCATAGCCCTGTGTCAATCCCAAACTAATTCATCTGCCCCTCCCCATAGCCCTGTAGCAATCCCCAAACTAATCCCACTGCCCCGCTCTCTCCCCATAGCCCTGTATCAATCCCAAACTAATCCCACTGCCCCACTCTCTTCCCAAAACTCTGTATCAATCCCAAACTAATCCCACTGCCGCGCTCTCTTCCTATAGCCCTGTATCAATCTCCATACTAATCCCACTGCCCCGCTCTCTCCCCATAGCCCTGTATCAATCCAAAACTAATCCCACTGTCCCGCTCTCTCCCCATAGCCCTGTATCAATCCCCAAACTAATCCCACTGCCCCGCTCTCCCCATAGCCCTCTATCAATCCCCAAACTAATCCCACTGCCCCGCTCTCTCCCCATAGCCCTGTATCAATTCCAAAGTAATGCCACTGCCCCACTCTCTTCCCAAAGCTCTGTATCCATCCCAAACTAATCCCACGGCCCGCTCTCCCCCCATAGCCCTGTATCCTTCCCAAAACTAATCCCACTGCCCCGCTCTCTCCCCATGGTCCTGCATCAATCCCAAACTAATCCCACTGCCCCGCCCTCTCACCATAGCCCTGTATCAATTCCAAAGTAATCCCATTACCCCGCTCTCTCCCCATAGCCCTGTCGCAATCCCCAAACTAATCGCACTGCCCCGCTCTCTCCCCATAGCCCTGCATCAATCCCAAACTAATCCCACTGCCCCGCTCTCTCCCCATAGCCCTGTATCAATCCCAAACTAATCCCACTGTCCCGCTCTCTCCCCATTGCCCTGTATTAACCCCAAACTAATCCCACTGCCCCACTCTCTCCCCATAGCCCTGTCGCAATCCCCAAACTAATCACACTGTCCCGCTCTCTCCCCATTGCCCTGTATCAACCCCAAACTAATCCCACTGCCCCACTCTCTCCCCATAGCCCTGTCGCAATCCCCAAACTAATCGCACTGCCCCGCTCTCTCCCCATAGCCCTGCATCAATCCCAAACTAATCCCACTGCCCCGCTCTCTCCCCATAGCCCTGTATCAATCCCAAACTAATCCATCTGCCCCTCCCCATAGCCCTGTCGCAATCCCGAAACTAATCCCACTGCCCCGCCCTCTCCCCGCAGCCCTGTATCAATCCGAAACTAACCCATCTGCCCCTCCCCTCGCGCTGTAGCAATCCCCAAACTAATCCCACTGCCCCGCTCTCTCCCCATAGCCCTGTATCAATCCCCAAATGAATCCCACTGCCCCGCTCTCTCCCCATCGACCTGTATCAATCCCCAACCTAATCCCACTGCCCGCTCTCTTCCCAAAACTCTGTATCAATCCCAAACTAATCCCACTGCCGCGCTCTCTTCCTATAGCCCTGTATCAATCTCCATACTAATCCCATTGCCCCGCACTCTCCCCATAGCCCTGTATCAATCCCAAACTAATCCCACTGCCCCGCTCTCTCCCCATAGCCCTGTATCGATCCCCAAACTAATCCCATTGCCCCGCTCCCTCCCCATAGCCCTGTATCAATCCCAAGTAATCCCACTGACCCGCTCTCTCCCCAAAGCCCTGTATCCATACCAAACTAATTCATCTGCCCTCCCCCATAGCCCTGTAACAATCCCCAAACTAATCCCACTGCCCCGCTCCCTCCCCATAGCCCTGTATCAATCCCAAGTAATCCCACTGTTCTGCTCTCTCCCCATAGCCCTATTTCAATTCCCAAACTAATCCCACTACCCGCTCTCTCCCCATAGCCCTGTGTCAATCCCCAAACTAATCCCACTGCCCCACTCTCAGCTCATAGCCCTGTATCAACCCGCAAACTAATCCCACTGCCCCACTCTCACCTCATAGCCCTGTATCAATCCCAAACTAATCCCACTGCCCCGCTCTCTCCCCATAGCCCTGTGTCAATCCCGAAACTAATCCCACTGCCCCGCTCTCTCCCCATTGCCCTGTATCAATCCCCAAACTAATCCCACTGCCCCGCTCTCTCCCCATAGCCCTGTATCAATCCCAAACTAATCCCACTGCCCCGCTCTCTCCCCATAGCCCTGTATCAATCCCAAACTAATCCCACTGCCCCGCTCTCTCCCCATAGCCCTGTATCAATCCCAAACTAATCCCACTGTCCCGCTCTCCCCCATAGCCCTGTATCAACCCCAAACTAATCCCACTGCCCCGCTCTCTCCCCATAGCCCTGTATCAACCCCAAACTAATGCCACTGCCCCGCTTTCTTTCCATCGCCCTGCATCAACCCCAAACTAATCCCACTGCCCCGCACTCTTCCCATAGCCCTGTATCAATCCCAAACTAATCCCACTGCCCTGCTCTAACCCCATAGCCCTGTATCAATCCCCAATCTAATCCCACTGCCCCGTGCTCTCCCCATAGCCCTGTATCAATCCCAAACTAATCCCACTGCCTCGCTCTCTCCCCATAGCCCTGTATCGATCCCCAAACTAATCCCATTGCCCCGCTCCCTCCCCATAGCCCTGTATCAATCCCAAGTAATCCCACTGACCCGCTCTCTCCCCAAAGCCCTGTATCAATCCCAAACTAATTGATCTGCCCCTCCCCATAGCCCTGTAACAATCCCCAAACTAATCCCACTGCCCCGCTTTCATCCCATAGCCCTGTATCAATCCCAAGTAATCCCACTGTCCTGTTCTCTCCCCATAGCCCTATTTCAATTCCCAAACTAATCCCACTACCCGCTCTCTCCCCATAGCCCTGTATCAATCCGCAAACTAATCCCACTGCCCCACTCTCACCTCATAGCCCTGTATCAATCCCAAACTAATCCATCTGCCCCTCCCCATAGCCCTGTATCAATCCCAAACTAATCCCACTGCCCCGCGCTCTCCCCATAGCCCTGTATCAACCCCAAACTAATCCCACTGCCGCACTCTCACCCCATAGCCCTGTATCAAACCCAACCTTATCCCACTGCCCCGCTCTCTCCCCATCGCCCTGTATCAATCCCAAACTAATCCCACTGCCCCGCTCTCTCCCCATAGCCCTGTATCAATCCCAAACTAATCCCACTGCCTCGCTCTCTCCCCATAGCCCTGTATCACTCCCAAACGAATCCCACTGTCCCGCTCTCTCCATAGCCCTGTATCAACCCCAAATTAATCCCACTGCCCCGCACTCTCCCCATAGCCCTGTATCAATCCCAAACTAATCCCACTGTCCCGCTTTCTTTCCATAGCCCTGCATCAACCCCAAACTAATCCCACTGCCCCGCACTCTCCCCATAGCCCTGTATCAATCCCAAACTAATCCCACTGCCCTGCTCTAACCCCATAGCCCTGTATCAATCCCCAATCTAATCCCACTGCCCCGCGATCTCCCCATAGCCCTGTATCAATCCCAAACTAATCCCACTGCCCTGCTCTAACCCCATAGCCCTGTATCAATCCCCAAACTAATCCCACTGCCCCACTCTCTCCCCATAGCCCTGTATCAACCCCAAACTAATCCCACTGCCCCGCACTCTCCCCATAGCCCTGTATCAATCCCAAACTAATCCCACTGTCCTGCTCTAACCCCATAGCCCTGTATCAATCCCCAATCTAATCCCACTGCCATGCGCTCTCCCCATAGCCCTGTATCAATCCCAAACTCATCCCACTGCCTGCTCTCTCCCCATAGCCCTGTATCAATCCCCAAACTAATCCCACTGCCCCACTCTCAGCTCATAGCCCTGTATCAATCCGCAAACTAATCCCACTGCCCCACTCTCACCTCATAGCCCTGTATCAATATCAAACTAATCCATCTGCCCCTCCCCATAGCCCAGTAGCAATCC
Organism: Scyliorhinus torazame; assembly: GCF_047496885.1. Taxonomy (NCBI): domain Eukaryota; kingdom Metazoa; phylum Chordata; class Chondrichthyes; order Carcharhiniformes; family Scyliorhinidae; genus Scyliorhinus; species Scyliorhinus torazame. Next base: position 25,701,765 of record NC_092725.1, on the reverse strand, counting down.
CCAAACTAATCCCACTGCCCCGCTCTCTCCCCATAGCCGTGTATCAATCCCAAACTAATCCATCTGCCCCTCCCCATAGGCCTGTAGCAATCCCCTAACTAATCCCACTGCCCTGCTCTAACCCCATAGCCCTGTATCAATCCCCAATCTAATCCCACTGCCCCGTGCTCTCCCCATAGCCCTGTATCAATCCCAAACTAATCCCACTGCCCCGCTCTCTCCCCATAGCCCTGTATCGATCCCCAAACTAATCCCATTGCCCCGCTCCCTCCCCATAGCCCTGTATCAATCCCAAGTAATCCCACTGACCCGCTCTCTCCCCAAAGCACTGTATCAATCCCAAACTAATTGATCTGCCCCTCCCCATAGCCCTGTAACAATCCCCAAACTAATCCCACTGCCCCGCTTTCACCCCATAGCCCTGTATCAATCCCAAGTAATCCCACTGTCCTGCTCTCTCCCCATAGCCCTATTTCAATTCCCAAACTAATCCCACTACCCGCTCTCTCCCCATAGCCCTGTATCAATCCGCAAACTAATCCCACTGCCCCACTCTCACCTCATAGCCCTGTATCAATCCCAAACTAATCCATCTGCCCCTCCCCATAGGCCTGTAGCAATCCCCAAACTAATCCCACTGCCCCGCTCTCTCCCCATAGCCCTGTATCAATCCCAAACTAATCCCACTGCCCCGCTCTCTCCCCATAGCCCTGTATCAAGCCGCAAACTAATCCCCCTGCCCCGCTCTCTCTCCATAGCCCTGTATCAATCCCAAACTAATCCCACTGCCCCGCTCTCTCCCCATAGCCCTGTATCAATCCCAAACTAATCCCACTGCCCCGCTCTCTCCCCATAGCCCTGTATCAATCCCAAACTAATCCCACTGCCCCGCTCTCTCCATAGCCCTGTATCAATCCCAAACTAATCCCACTGCCCCGCGCTCTCCCCATAGCCCTGTATCAACTCCAAACTAATCCCACTGCCGCACTCTCACCCCATAGCCCTGTATCAAACCCAACCTAATCCCACTGCCCCGCTCTCTCCCCATCGCCCTGTATCAATCCCAAACTAATCCCACTGCCCCGCTCTCTCCCCATAGCCCTGTATCAATCCCAAACTAATCCCACTGCCTCGCTCTCTCCCCATAGCCCTGTATCACTCCCAAACTAATCCCACTGTCCCGCTCTCTCCATAGCCCTGTATCAACCCCAAATTAATCCCACTGCCCCGCACTCTCCCCATAGCCCTGTATCAATCCCAAACTAATCCCACTGTCCCGCTTTCTCTCCATAGCCCTGCATCAACCCCAAACTAATCCCACTGCCCCGCACTCTCCCCATAGCCCTGTATCAATCCCAAACTAATCCCACTGCCCTGCTCTAACCCCATAGCCCTGTATCAATCCCCAAACTAATCCCACTGCCCCGCGCTCTCCCCATAGCCCTGTATCAATCCCAAACTAATCCCACTGCCCTGCTCTAACCCCATAGCCCTGTATCAATCCCCAAACTAATCCCACTGCCCCACTCTCTCCCCATAGCCCTGTATCAACCCCAAACTAATCCCACTGCCCCGCACTCTCCCCATAGCCCTGTATCAATCCCAAACTAATCCCACTGTCCTGCTCTAACCCCATAGCCCTGTATCAATCCCCAATCTAATCCCACTGCCATGCGCTCTCCCCATAGCCCTGTATCAATCCCAAACTCATCCCACTGCCTGCTCTCTCCCCATAGCCCTGTATCAATCCCCAAACTAATCCCACTGCCCCACTCTCAGCTCATAGCCCTGTATCAATCCCAAACTAATCCCACTGCCCCGCTCTCTCCCCATAGCCCTGTACAATTCCAAAGTAATCCCACTGCCCTGCTCTCTTCCCATAGCACTGTATCAATCTCAGTACTAATGCCACTGCCCCACTCTCTTCCCAAAGCTCTGTATCCATCCCAAACTAATCCCACGGCCCGCTCTCCCCCCATAGCCCTGTATCAATCCCCAAACTAATCCCACTACCCCGCTCTCTCCCCATAGCCCTGTATCAATCCCAAACTAATCCCACTGCCCCACTCTCAGCTCATAGCCCTGTATCAATCCGCAAACTAATCCCACTGCCCCACTCTCACCTCATAGCCCTGTATCAATATCAAACTAATCCATCTGCCCCTCCCCATAGCCCTGTATCAATCACCAACTAATCCCCCTGCCCCCTCTCTTGCCATAGACCTATCACAATGCCAAACTAATCCCACCGTCCCGCTCTCCCCATTGCCCTGTATCGATCCCCAAACTGATCCTACTTACCCACTCTCATCTCGTAGCCCTGTATCAATCCCAAACTAATCCATCTGCCCCCTCCCCTTGCCCTCTATCAGTCCTAAACTAATCCATCTTCCCCCTCCCCATAGCCCTGTAACAATCCCAAACTAATCCCATTTCCCCGCTCTCTCCCCATAGCCCTGTAGCAATCCCCAAACTAATCTCACTGCCCCGCTCTCTCCCCATAGCCCTGTAGCAATCCACAAACTAATCCCACTGCCCCGCTTTCACCCCATAGCCCTGTATCAATCCCAAGTAATCCCACTGTCCTGCTCTCTCCCCATAGCCCTATTTCAATTCCCAAACTAATCCCACTACCCGCTCTCTCCCCATAGCTCTGTATCAATCCCCAAACTAATCCCACTGCCCCACTCTCAGCTCATAGCCCTGTATCAATCCGCAAACTAATCCCACTGCCCCACTCTCACCTCATAGCCCTGTATCAATCCCAAACTAATCCATCTGCCCCTCCCCATCGCCCTGTAGCAATCCCCAAACTAATCCCACTGCCTTGCTCTCGCCCCATAGCCCTGTATCAATTCCAAAATAATCCCACTGCCCTGCTCTCTTCCCATATCACTGTATCAATCTCAATACTAATCCCACTGCCCCACTCTCTTCCCAAAGCTCTGTATCCATCCCAAACTAATCCCACTGCCCCGCTCTCCCCTCATAGCCCTGTATCAATCCCCAAACTAATCCCACTGCCCCGCTCTCTCCCCATAGCCCTGTATCAATCCCAAACTAATCCCACTGCCTCGCTCTCTCCCCATAGCCCTGTATCAATCACAAACTAATCCCACTGCCACGCTCTCTCCCCATAGCCCTGTATCAAACTCAAACTAATCCCACTGCCACGCTCTCTCCCCATAGCCCTGTATCAATCCCAAACTAATCCCACTGCCCCGCTCTCTCCCCAGAGCCCTGTATCAAGCCCCAAACTAATCCCACTGCCCCGCTCTCTCCCCATAGCCCTGTATCAATCCCAAACTAATCCCACTGCCCTGCTCTCTCACCATAGCCCTGTGTAGCGCACAAAGACTCCGTGAGACAAACAGAGTGAAGTCGATGAGGCTTTATTAAGCGTGTCTGTTCCCCAGCAGCCCGATAGTAAACTGGCCTGCGGGGGAAGGCACCGGCTTCTTATACTTCGCCTTCAGGGCGGAGTATGAGGTCAACGGCCAACCAGGACCCGGGATCTGTCAGCCAATGACATTAGGGCTTCCAGTCCCACATGACCCCCAATACATACTACCACATTCACCCCTTGTCAAAAATGAACCCGGCGGGGTGATGCTTCGTATGGTGGTAAGGGTTTACAGGGCTGGTCCTGGGAGGAGAGAACAGTTACATGGTAGGACCGTATTGGACAGTATCGTCCTGTTACAACTATTTACAGAGGGTATAGGAAAAACAAAATGTTCATTGGACAGTCCATCTTTGTTTTACATCGATGCCACGAGTCGGTCGGGTGGTCTGGTCGTCCGTGTCGATCGCCTCGGCCCCGGCGGTGGTGGTGGTGCTTGTACCGGTGTTGTCGCCTCCGGGAGCCGCACGGTTTCAGCTGTCGGTGCAAAGGGGAGGGGGACTGATCCTCCTGGGAAGGGGGCGGTCGCGGGGTGCGGCGGTGGCAGGAAGGGGGGCGGTTGGGTTGATGGTGTCGGGGGGGTGTGCGTGGTGCCGGCGGGCGCCAGATCCCGCAGGGAGACCGTGTCCTGTCGGCCGTCGGGGTACTCCACGTAGGCGTACTGGGGGTTTGCGTGGAGGAGGTGAACCCTTTCGACCAACGGGTCCCCCTGATGTGCCCGCACGTGCTTTCGGAGCAGGATGGGTCCTGGGGCCGCCAGCCAGGTCGGGCTGCTGGGGAACAGACACGCTTAATAAATTGTAGCGCACAAAGACTCCGTGAGACGAATAGAGTGAAGTCGATGAGGCTTTATTAAGCGTGTCTGTTCCCCAGCAGCCCGAAAGTAAACTGGCCTGCGGGGGAGGACTCCGGCTTCTTATACTTCGCCTTCAAGGCGGAGCATGAGGTCAACGGCCAACCAGGACCCGGGATCTGTCAGCCAATGACATTAGGGCTTCCAATCCCACATGACCCCCAATACATACTCTCACACCCTGTATCAATCCCAAACTAATCCCACTGCCCCGCTCTCTCCCCATAGCCCTGTATCAATCCCCAAACTAATCCCACTGCCTTGCTCTCGCCCCATAGCCCTGTATCAATTCCAAAATAATCCCACTGCCCTGCTCTCTTCCCATATCACTGTATCAATCTCAATACTAATCCCACTGCCCCACTCTCTTCCCAAAGCTCTGTATCCATCCCAAACTAATCCCACTGCCCCGCTCTCCCCTCATAGCCCTGTATCAATCCCCAAACTAATCCCACTGCCCCGCTCTCTCCCCATAGCCCTGTATCAATCCCAAACTAATCCCACTGCCTCGCTCTCTCCCCATAGCCCTGTATCAATCACAAACTAATCCCACTGCCACGCTCTCTCCCCATAGCCCTGTATCAAACTCAAACTAATCCCACTGCCACGCTCTCTCCCCATAGCCCTGTATCAATCCCAAACTAATCCCACTGCCCCGCTCTCTCCCCAGAGCCCTGTATCAAGCCCCAAACTAATCCCACTGCCCCGCTCTCTCCCCATAGCCCTGTATCAATCCCAAACTAATCCCACTGCCCTGCTCTCTCACCATAGCCCTGTGTAGCGCACAAAGACTCCGTGAGACAAACAGAGTGAAGTCGATGAGGCTTTATTAAGCGTGTCTGTTCCCCAGCAGCCCGATAGTAAACTGGCCTGCGGGGGAAGGCACCGGCTTCTTATACTTCGCCTTCAGGGCGGAGTATGAGGTCAACGGCCAACCAGGACCCGGGATCTGTCAGCCAATGACATTAGGGCTTCCAGTCCCACATGACCCCCAATACATACTACCACATTCACCCCTTGTCAAAAATGAACCCGGCGGGGTGATGCTTCGTATGGTGGTAAGGGTTTACAGGGCTGGTCCTGGGAGGAGAGAACAGTTACATGGTAGGACCGTATTGGACAGTATCGTCCTGTTACAACTATTTACAGAGGGTATAGGAAAAACAAAATGTTCATTGGACAGTCCATCTTTGTTTTACATCGATGCCACGAGTCGGTCGGGTGGTCTGGTCGTCCGTGTCGATCGCCTCGGCCCCGGCGGTGGTGGTGGTGCTTGTACCGGTGTTGTCGCCTCCGGGAGCCGCACGGTTTCAGCTGTCGGTGCAAAGGGGAGGGGGACTGATCCTCCTGGGAAGGGGGCGGTCGCGGGGTGCGGCGGTGGCAGGAAGGGGGGCGGTTGGGTTGATGGTGTCGGGGGGGTGTGCGTGGTGCCGGCGGGCGCCAGATCCCGCAGGGAGACCGTGTCCTGTCGGCCGTCGGGGTACTCCACGTAGGCGTACTGGGGGTTTGCGTGGAGGAGGTGAACCCTTTCGACCAACGGGTCCCCCTGATGTGCCCGCACGTGCTTTCGGAGCAGGATGGGTCCTGGGGCCGCCAGCCAGGTCGGGCTGCTGGGGAACAGACACGCTTAATAAATTGTAGCGCACAAAGACTCCGTGAGACGAATAGAGTGAAGTCGATGAGGCTTTATTAAGCGTGTCTGTTCCCCAGCAGCCCGAAAGTAAACTGGCCTGCGGGGGAGGACTCCGGCTTCTTATACTTCGCCTTCAAGGCGGAGCATGAGGTCAACGGCCAACCAGGACCCGGGATCTGTCAGCCAATGACATTAGGGCTTCCAATCCCACATGACCCCCAATACATACTCCCACACCCTGTATCAATCCCAAACTAATCCCACTGCCCCGCTCTCTCCCCATAGCCCTGTATCAATCCCCAAACTAATCCCACTGCCCCACTCTCTCCCCATAGCCCTGTATCAATCCCAAACTAATCCCACTGCCCCGCTCTCTCCATAGCCCTGTATCAACCCCAAACTAATCCCACTGCCCCGCACTCTCCCCATAGCCCTGTATCAATCCCAAACTAATCCCACTGTCCCGCTCTCTTTCCATAGCCCTGTATCAACCCCAAACTAATCCCACTGCCCCGCACTCTCCCCATAGCCCTGTATCAATCCCAAACTAATCCCACTGCCCTGCTCTAACCCCATAGCCCTGTATCAATCTCCAAACTAATCCCACTGTCCCGTACTCTCCCCATAGCCCTGTATCAATCCCAAACTAATCCCACTGCCCTGCTCTAACCCCATAGCCCTGTATCAATCCCAAACTAATCCCACTGTCCCGCTCTCTCTCCATAGCCCTGTATCAACCCCAAACTAATCCCACTGCCCCGCACTCTCCCCATAGCCCTGTATCAATCCCAAACTAATCCCATTGCCCTGCTCTAACCCCATAGCCCTGTATCAATCCCCAAACTAATCCCACTGCCCCACTCTCTCCCCATAGCCCTGTATCAATCCCAAACTAATCCCACTGCCCTGCTCTAAGCCCATAGCCCTGTATCAATCCCCAAACTAATCCCACTGCCCCACTCTCTCCCCATAGCCCTGTATCAACCCCAAACTAATCCCACTGCCCCGCACTCTCCCCATAGCCCTGTATCAATCCCAAACTAATCCCACTGCCCTGCTCTAACCCCATAGCCCTGTATCAATCCCCAATCTAATCCCACTGCCCCGCGCTCTCCCCATAGCCCTGTATCAATCCCAAACTAATCCCACTGCCTGCTCTCTCCCCATAGCCCTGTATCAATCCCAAATTAATCCCACTGCCCCGCTCTCCCCCATAGCCCTGTATCAATCCCAAACTAATCCCACTGCTCCGCTCCCTCCCCACAGCCCTGTATCAATCCCCAATCTAATCTCACTGCACCTCTCTCTCCCCATAGCCCTGTATCAATCACTAACTAATCCCCCTGCCCCCTCTCTCGCCATAGACCTGTCACAATCCCAAACTAATCCCACCGTCCCGCTCTCCCCATTGCCCTGTATCGATCCCCAAACTAATCCTACTTACCCACTCTCATCTCATAGCCCTGTATCAGTCCCAAACTAATCCATCTTCCCCCTCCCCATAGCCCTGTATCAGTCCCAAACTAATCCCATTGCCCCGCTCTCTCCCCATAGCCCTGTAGCAATCCCCAAACTAATCCCATTGCCCCGCTCTCTCCCCATAGCCCTGTAGCAATCCCCAAACTAATCCCACTGCCGCGCTCTCACCCCATAGCCCTGTGTCAATCCCAAAGTAATCCCATTGCCCCGCTCTCTCCCCATAGCCCTGTGTCAATCCAAAACTAATCCCACTGCCCCGCTCTCTCCCCATAGCCCTGTATCAAACTCAAACTAATCCCACTGCCCCGCTCTCTCCCCATAGCCCTGCATCAACCCCCAAACTAATGTCACTGCCCCGCTCTCTCCCCATAGCCCTGTATCAATCCCAAACTAATCCCACTGCCCAGCTCTCCCCATAGCCCTGTATCAATCCTGAAACTAATCCCAGTCCCCTCTGCTGTCCCCTCCCTCCCGTAGCCCTCCGTCAGTCCCCAAATTAATCCCATTGCCCCACCCTCTCTTCATGGCCTCGTATTAATCCACATTCACTCCCTCCACCATCAATAGCAGCCATGCATACTGCCTCCAAAATGCTCTGTAGTGACTCATCAAGGCTCCTTCGACAGCACCTTCCAAATCCACCACCTGCAAGTTCCAAACCCCACACTCACCATCCTGACTGGGGAATATATCGGCCGTTCCTTCACTGTCACTGGGTCAAAATCCTGCAACTCCCTCCCTAACAGCACTGTGGGTGTACCTACACCACACGGGACTGTGGCGGTTCAAGATGGCGGCTCACCCACCACCTTCTGAAGGGGCAATTAGTTATGGGCACATTGAGCGAGTCCTTCAATCATCAAGGAATTTGGAGGAGTGAGAGAGAGAGAAAGGGAGTTAAGAGAGAGATACAGATAGACAGGGAGAGAGTGAAGGAGGAAGTGAGAGAGAATGAGGAAGGGAGAGGGACAAAGAGCAGAGAGAAATAGTGAGATAGAAAGGGAGCTAGGGATACAGAGAGACAGACAGACAGACAGAGGGACTGAGGGAGAGAGAGGAAGACTATAAGTCAGAGTACTGAGGAAGAATGGGAGAGAGCGCGAGAGAGAGACATAGGGAGACACAGAGTGGCAGAGGGAGAGAGGGGAGAAATAGTACAAGATAGAGATGAGTGGGAGAGAGAAACAGATTGAAGGAAAGACCGCGAGAGAGGGGAGAAAGAGGGACTGAGAGTAAGAAATGGAGAGGGAGGGTGAGCGACGTTGAAAGTGAGAGAGATTGGAGAGAAAGAGAGTGCGTGTGTGAGAGAGGGAGACAGTGAGAGGGAAAGAGAGATGTCATGATCAGGAGATATTGAGAACTTGGTCCAGCAATGGGTCCAAGATGTAGCAGGAAATTGGGGGGTCTAAAATACTGCTGGCAAAGTCAGAGGGATACACCTACAGCCTGAGTAACCTTGCCCCATTCAGACTTAACCTCATTAATGAGAATACACAGGTTGCCCTGATTCAACCAGTATGATCCACTCAAGATCCATTGTCATTCAGGACAATCTTGTTTGATCAGCACAGAGACTGATGCCTATTCATCCATTGGTTGCATATGAGTGGCATAGCTCTGTTCGTTTGCAGAAATGGAAGAGGGCAATAAGCCAAAATAATGATCATTGATTCAAGTCTGGCCACCCCGTTACAGCCTCCCCGAACAGGCACCGGAATGTGGCGACTAGGGGCTTTTCACAGTAACTTCATTTGAAGCCTACTTGTGACAATAAGTGATTTTCATTTCATTTATTCATTTCATAGGGGAACCTTTGTTTGAGGGGGCTGGGCAGAGCGGAAGGAGAGCGAGAGTGTGTGTGAGAGAGAAAGGGAGGAGAGAGCTAGAGATAAGAGAGAGAATGTGTGAGAGAGAAAGAGTAGAACAGAGAGGAAGACAGATAGACAGAGAGAAGGGAATGTGTGCGTGAGAGAGAGAGTGAAAGGGAGGAGGAGACAGTGTGCAGGAGGGAGAGAGAGAGGAGAGGAAGAAAGTGTGAGAAAGAATGAGAGAGATGGAGAGAGGGAGAACACAAATTAGCAAAGAAACACATCAACTGGACCTGTCGAGCACCACTTCCTCCACGTGATCCAGTCTGCAAGACCCCATGTTGGATGTATCAGCCCTCTGAGGACTCACCATGGTGGAGTGGATGCTGAGCTCACCCTCGATCCTCGGGGGGACAGTCTACCATGACAAGACAAAACGGAATTGTTTGAGATCTGTCTGGAGAATCCTTTGTTCATGGAAACCGAGTCCTGGATCGCACATTTCTCTGTAAATAAAGAACAATACAACACTGGAACAGGCCCTTCGGCCCTCCAAGCCTGTACCGGTCATGGTACCAACCTTGGCCAAAACCCTCCGCACTACCTTGTGCCGTATCCTTCAATACCCATCCTATGGGCAGCACGGTAGCATTGTGGATAGCACAATTGCTTCATAGCTCCAGGGTCCCAGGTTCGATTCCGGCTTGGGTCACTGTCTGTGCAGAGTCTGCACGTCCTCCCCGTGTGTGCGTGGGTTTCCTCCGGGTGCTCCGGTTTCCTCCCACAGTCCAAAGATGTGCAGGTTAGGTGGATTGGCCATGATCAATTGCCCTTCGTGTCCAAAATTGCCCTTAGTGTTGGGTGGGGTTACTGGGTTAAGGGGATAGGGTGGAGGCGTTGACCTTGGGTAGGGTGCTCTTTCCAAGAGCCGGTGCAGACTCGATGGGCTGAATGGCTCTCCTTCTGCACTGGAAATTCTCTGATTCTATGATATCCATGTATTTGTCGATATCCGTTTTGAACGCCGTTAATGTATCTGCTCCCCTGGCAACGCATTCCAGGCACTCACCACCCACTGCGTAAGAAAACTGCCTCGCACATCTCCTCTAAACTTTGCCCCACGGACCTTAAACCTATGCCCCCTGGTGACTGACCCCTCCACCCTGCGGAAGAGTGCCTGCCCATCCACTCTATCCATGCCCCTCATAATCTTGGACACCTCTATCAGGTCACCCCTCAACCTCCGTCTTTCTAATGAAAACAGTCCGAGTCTATTCAGCCTCTCCACATGGCTCACACCCTCCAGACCAGGTAACATCCTGGTAAACCTCCTCTGCACCCTCTCCAAAGCCTCCACATCCTTCTGGTAGTGTGGCGACCAGAATTGTGCGCAATATTCCAAATGCGGCCTTACCAAGGATCTATACAACTGCAGCATGACTTGCCAGTTTTTATACTCGATGCCCTGTCCAATGAAGGCAAGCATTCCGTATGCTTTCTTGACTACCTTGTCAACTTGTGTTGCCGCCTTCAAAGATCTGCGGACCCGCACGCCCAGATCTCTCTGACTTTCTATATTCCTAAGAGTTTTGCAATTTATTGTATATTTCCCCTCTATGTTAGACCAAAATGCATTACCTCACACAGTTGTCCGGGTTAAAGTCCATTTGCGATTGCTCTGCCCTAGTCTCCAACCTATCTATGTCCTGCTGTATCCTCTGACAATCCTCAACACTATCTGCCACTTCACCAACCTTGATGTCATCCGCGAACGTACTAATCAGACCAGCTACATTTTCCTCCAAATCGATTATGTACACCACAAACAACAGAGGCCCCAGCACCGATCCCTGTGGAACACCACTAGCCACAACCTTCCATTCAGAAAAACACCCTTCTACTACTACCCTTTTGCCTTCTGTGACCGAGCCAGTTCTGTATCCATCTTGCCACCTCACCTCAGATCCCATGTGACTTCACCTTTTGTACCATGATTAACCTTATCGAAGGCTTTACTGAGGTCCATGTAAACAACATCCACCGCCCTCCCCTCATCAATCACCTAACTTGGTGAGGCACGACCTCCACTTCACAAAACCATGCTGCCTATCACGAATGAGTCCATTTGTTTCCAAATGGATATAATCCTGTCCCAGAGAATTCTCTCCAATAATTTATCCAGGATTATCCCTGCGACCTTTCTTAAACAGCGGTACCACGTTAGCTATTCTCCAGTCCTCTGGGATCTCACCTGTAGCCAATGAGGATACAAAGGTGTCAGTCAAAGCCCCAGCAATTTCCTCCCTTGCTTCTCTCGGTATTCTGGGATAAATCCCATCCGGCCCAGGAGACCTATCTACCTTAACGTATTTTAAAACACCCAATACCTCCTCCTTTTTGATATCAACATGACCCAGACAGTCCACACACCCTACCCAAGAATCAACTTCCACAAAGTCCCTTTCTTTAGTGAACACTGATGCGAAGTATTCATTTCGTACCTCGCCTATTTCCTCTGGCTCAACACATAGAGTCCCCCCACTGTCCTTAAGTGGTCCAATCCTTTCCCTGGCCACCCTCTTGCTGTTTACATATGAATGAAAAGCTTAGGGATTCACCTTAATCCTACTTGCCAAGGACTTTTCACGACCCCCTCCCAGCCATCCTAATTTCCCGCTGAAGTACCTTTCCATTTTCGTTATATTCCTCAAGGGTTTTGACTGTCCCCACCCTTCTGGACCGGACAAAAGTCTCCTTTTTCTTATTGATGAGGTTCACGATATCCCTCATTATCCAAGATTCCCTAAACTTCCCACACTTATCCTTCGTTCTCTCAGGAACATGACCTTTCCTGAATCCCAATCAACTGCCGCTTGTAAGACTCCCGCATGTCCGATATTGATTTACTATCCAACAGCCGCACCCAATCCAAATTCTTCAATTCCTGTCTAATGTTAGCGTAATTTGCCGTTCCCAGTTTAGCAGCTTAACGCGAGGGTTACCCTCATCCCTGTCCAAAATTACCCGAAAACTTACAGAATTCTGGTCACTACTCCCAAAATGTTCCCCTCCTGAAACCTCAACCACCTGTCCAGGCTCATTCCCCAATACCGGATCTGAATCAATCCCAAACTAATCCCACTGTCCCGCTCTCTCCCCATAGCCCTGTATCAATCCCCAAACTAATCCCACTGTCCCGCTCTCTCCCTATAGCCCTGTATCAATCCCCAAACTAATCCCACTGTCCCGCTCTCTCCCTATAGCCCTGTATCAATCCCCAAACTAATCCCACTGCCCCACTCCCTCCCCATAGCCCTGTATCAATCCCAAACTAATCCCACTGTCCCGCTCTCTCCCCATAGCCCTGTATCAATCCCAAACTAATCCCACTGCCCCGCTCTCTCCCCATAGCCCTGTATCAATCCCAAACTAATCCCACTGCCCCGCTCTCTCCCCATAGCCCTGTATCAATCCCAAACTAATCCCACTGCCTCGCTCTCTCCCCATAGCCCTGTATCAATCCCAAACTAATCCCACTGCCTGCTCTCTCCCCATAGCCCTGTATCAATCACAAACTAATCCCACTGCCCCGCACTCTCCCCATAGCCCTGTATCAATCACAAACTAATCCCACTGTCCCGCTCTCTCCCCATAGCCCTGTATCAATCCCAAACTAATCCCACTGCCCCGTTCTCTCCCCATAGCCCTGTATCAATCACAAACTAATCCCACTGTCCCGCTCTCTCCCCGTAGCCCTGTATCAATCACAAACTAATCCCACTGCCCCGCTCTCTCCCCATAGCCCTGTATCAATCACAAACTAATCCCACTGCCCCGCTCTCTCCCCATAGCCCTGTATCAATCCCAAACTAATCCCACTGCCCCACTCTCTCCCCATAGCCCTGTATCAATCCCAAACTCATCCCACTGCCCCGCGCTCTCCCCATAGCCCTGTATCAATCCCAAACTAATCCCACTGCCCCACTCTCTCCCCATAGCCCTGTATCAATCACAAACTAATCCCACTGTCCCGCTCTCTCCCCGTAGCCCTGTATCAATCCCAAACTAATCCCACTGCCCCACTCTCTCCCCATAGCCCTGTATCAATCACAAACTAATCCCACTGCCCCGCTCTCTCCCCATAGCCCTGTATCAATCCCAAACTAATCCCACTGCCTGCTCTCTCCCCATAGCCCTGTATCAATCACAAACAAATCCCACTGTCCCGCTCCCTCCCCATAGCCCTGTATCAATCACAAACTAATCCCCCTGCCCCGCTCTCTCCCCATAGCCCTGTATCAATCTCCAAACTAATCCCACTGCCCCGCCCTCTCACCATAGCCCTGTATCAATCCCAAACTAATCCCACTGCCCCGCTCTCTCCCCATAGCCCTGTATCAATCCCAAACTAATCCCACTGCCCCGCTCCCTCCCCATAGCCCTGTATCAATCACAAACTAATCCCCCTGCCCCGCTCTCTCCTCATAGCCCTGTATCAATCCCAAACTAATCCCCCTGCCCCGCTCTCTCCTCATAGCCCTGTATCAATCCCAAACTAATCCCACTGCCCCGCTCTCTCCCCATAGCCCTGTATCAATCTCAAACTAATCCCACTGTCCCACTCTCTCCCCATAGCCCTGTATCAATCACAAACTAATCCCACTGCCCCGCTCCCTCCCCATAGCCCTGTATCAATCCCCAAACTAATCCCACTGCCCCGCTCCCTCCCCATAGCCCTGTATCAATCCCCAAACTAATCCCACTGCCCCGCTCCCTCCCCATAGCCCTGTATCAATCACAAACTAATCCCACTGTCCCACTCTCTCCCCATAGCCCTGTATCAATCCCAAACTAATCCCACTGCCCCGCTCTCTCCCCATAGCCCTGTATCAATCCCAAACTGATCCCAGTGCCCCACTCTCTCCCCATAGTCCTGCATCAATCCCAAACTAATCCCACTGTCCCACTCTCTCCCCGAAGCCCTGTATCAATCCCAAACTAATCCCACTGCCCCACTCTCTCCCCATAGCCCTGTATCAATCCCCAAACTAATCCCACTGCCCTGCTCTCTCCCCATAGCCCTGTATCAATCCCAAACTAATCCCACTGTCCCGCTCCCTCCCCATAGCCCTGTATCAATCCCAAACTAATCCCACTGCCCCGCTCTCTCCCCATAGCCCTGTATCAATCACAAACTAATCCCACTGCCCCGCTCTCTCCCCATAGCCCTGTATCAATCCCAAACTAATCCCACTGCCTGCTCTCTCCCCATAGCCCTGTATCAATCACAAACTAATCCCACTGTCCCGCTCCCTCCCCATAGCCCTGTATCAATCACAAACTAATCCCCCTGCCCCGCTCTCTCCCCATAGCCCTGTATCAATCTCCAAACTAATCCCACTGCCCCGCCCTCTCACCATAGCCCTGTATCAATCCCAAACTAATCCCACTGCCCCGCTCTCTCCCCATAGCCCTGTATCAATCCCAAACTAATCCCACTGCCCCGCTCCCTCCCCATAGCCCTGTATCAATCACAAACTAATCCCCCTGCCCCGCTCTCTCCTCATAGCCCTGTATCAATCCCAAACTAATCCCCCTGCCCCGCTCTCTCCTCATAGCCCTGTATCAATCCCAAACTAATCCCACTGCCCCGCTCTCTCCCCATAGCCCTGTATCAATCTCAAACTAATCCCACTGTCCCACTCTCTCCCCATAGCCCTGTATCAATCACAAACTAATCCCACTGCCCCGCTCCCTCCCCATAGCCCTGTATCAATCCCCAAACTAATCCCACTGCCCCGCTCCCTCCCCATAGCCCTGTATCAATCCCCAAACTAATCCCACTGCCCCGCTCCCTCCCCATAGCCCTGTATCAATCACAAACTAATCCCACTGTCCCACTCTCTCCCCATAGCCCTGTATCAATCCCAAACTAATCCCACTGCCCCGCTCTCTCCCCATAGCCCTGTATCAATCCCAAACTGATCCCAGTGCCCCACTCTCTCCCCATAGTCCTGCATCAATCCCAAACTAATCCCACTGTCCCACTCTCTCCCCGAAGCCCTGTATCAATCCCAAACTAATCCCACTGCCCCACTCTCTCCCCATAGCCCTGTATCAATCCCCAAACTAATCCCACTGCCCTGCTCTCTCCCCATAGCCCTGTATCAATCCCAAACTAATCCCACTGTCCCGCTCCCTCCCCATAGCCCTGTATCAATCCCAAACTAATCCCACTGCCCCGCTCTCTCCCCATAGCCCTGTATCAATCACAAACTAATCCCACTGTCCCAGTCTCTCCCCATAGCCCTGTATCAATCCCAAACTAATCCCACAGCCCCGCTCTCTCCCCATAGCCCTGTATCAATCCCAAACTAATCCCACTGCCTGCTCTCTCCCCATAGCCCTGTATCAATCACAAACTAATCCCACTGTCCCACTCTCTCCCCATAGCCCTGTATCAATCCCAAACTAATCCCACTGTCCCACTCTCTCCCCGAAGCCCTGTATCAATCCCAAACTAATCCCACTGCCCCACTCTCTCCCCATAGCACTGTATCAATCCCCAAACTAATCCCACTGCCCCGCTCTCTCCCCATAGCCCTGTATCAATCCCAAACTAATCCCACTGCCCCGCTCTCTCCCCATAGCCCTGTATCAATCCCCAAACTAATCCCACTGTCCCGCTCCCTCCCCATAGCCCTGTATCAATCCCAAACTAATCCCACTGTCCCGCTCCCTCCCCATAGCCCTGTATCAATCCCAAACTAATCCCACTGCCCCGCTCTCTCCCCATAGCCCTGTATCAATCCCAAACTAATCCCACTGCCCCGCTCACTCCCCATAGCCCTGTATCAATCCCAAACTAATCCCACTGCCCCGCTCTCTCCCCATAGCCCTGTATCAATCCCAAACTAATCCCACTGCCCCACTCTCTCCCCATAGCCCTGTGTCAATCCCAAACTAATCCCACTTCCCCGCTCTCTCCCCATAGCCCTGTATCAATCCCAAACTAATCCCACTGCCCCGCTCTCTCCCCATAGCCCTGTGTCAATCCCCAAACTAATCCCACTTCCCCGCTCTCTCCCCATAGCCCTGTGTCAATCCCAAACTAATCCCACTGCCCAGCTCTCTCCCCATAGCCCTGTGTCAATCCCCAAACTAATCCCACTGCCCCACTCCCTCCCCATAGCCCTGTATCAATCCCAAACTAATCCCACTGCCCCACTCTCTCCCCATAGCCCTGTATCAATCCCAAACTAATCCCACTGCCCCACTCCCTCCCCATAGCCCTGTATCAATCCCAAACTAATCCCACTGCCCCACTCTCTCCCCAGAGCCCTATATCAATCCCAAACTAATCCCACTGCCCCACTCCCTCCCCATAGCCCTGTATCAATCCCAAACTAATCCCACTGCCCCGCTCTCTCCCCATTGCCCTGTATCAATCCCAAACTAATCCCACTGCCCGGCTCTCTCCCTATAGCCCTGTATCAATCCCAAGCTAATCCCACTGCCCCACTCTCTCCCCATTGCCCTGTATCAATCCCAAACTAATCCCCCTGCCCCACTCCCTCCCCATAGCCCTGTATCAATCCCCAAACTAATCCCACTGTCCCACTCTCTCCCCATTGCCCTGAATCAATCCCAAACTAATCCCCCTGCCCCACTCTCTCCCCATTGCCCTGTATCAATCCCAAGCTAATCCCACTGCCCCGCTCTCTCCCCATTGCCCTGTATCAATCCCCAAACTAATCCCCCTGCCCCACTCCCTCCCCATAGCCCTGAATCAATCCCAAACTAATCCCGCTGCCCCGCTCTCTCCCCATAGCCCTATATCAATCCCAAACTAATCCCCCTGCCCCACTCTCCCCATTGCCCTGTATCAATCCCCAAACTAATCCCCCTGCCCCACTCCCTCCCCATAGCCCTGAATCAATCCCAAACTAATCCCGCTGCCCCGCTCTCTCCCCGTAGCCCTGTATCAATCCCCAAACTAATCCCAGTGCCCCGCTCTCTCCCCATAGCCCTGTATCAATCCCAAACTAATCCCACTGCCCCGCTCTCTCCCCATAGCCCTGTGTCAATCCCCAAACTAATCCCACTTCCCCGCTCTCTCCCCATAGCCCTGTGTCAATCCCCAAACTAATCCCACTGCCCCACTCCCTCCCCATAGCCCTGTATCAATCCCAAACTAATCCCACTGCCCCACTCCCTCCCCATAGCCCTGTATCAATCCCAAGCTAATCCCACTGCCCCGCTCTCTCCCCATTGCCCTGTATCAATCCCAAACTAATCCCACTGCCCGGCTCTCTCCCTATAGCCCTGTATCAATCCCAAGCTAATCCCACTGCCCCACTCTCTCCCCATTGCCCTGTATCAATCCCAAACTAATCCCCCTGCCCCACTCCCTCCCCATAGCCCTGTATCAATCCCCAAACTAATCCCACTGTCCCACTCTCTCCCCATTGCCCTGAATCAATCCCAAACTAATCCCCCTGCCCCACTCTCTCCCCATTGCCCTGTATCAATCCCAAGCTAATCCCACTGCCCCGCTCTCTCCCCATTGCCCTGTATCAATCCCCAAACTAATCCCCCTGCCCCACTCCCTCCCCATAGCCCTGAATCAATCCCAAACTAATCCCGCTGCCCCGCTCTCTCCCCATAGCCCTGTATCAATCCCAAACTAATCCCCCTGCCCCACTCTCCCCATTGCCCTGTATCAATCCCCAAACTAATCCCCCTGCCCCACTCCCTCCCCATAGCCCTGAATCAATCCCAAACTAATCCCGCTGCCCCGCTCTCTCCCCGTAGCCCTGTATCAATCCCCAAACTAATCCCACTGCCCCGCTCTCCCCATAGCCCTGTATCAATCCCAAACTAATCCCACTGCCCCGCTCTCTCCCCATAGCCATGTATCAATCCCAAACTAATCCCACTGCCCCGCTCTCTCCCCATTGCCCTGTATCAATCCCCAAACTAATCCCACTGCCCCACTCTGCCCATAGCCCTGTATCAATCCCAAACTAATCCCACTGCCCCACTCCCTCCCCATAGCCCTGTATCAATCCCAAGCTAATCCCACTGCCCCGCTCTCTCCCCATTGCCCTGTATCAATCCCAAACTAATCCCACTGCCCGGCTCTCTCCCTATAGCCCTGTATCAATCCCAAACTAATCCCACTGCCCCGCTCTCTCCCCATAGCCCTGTATCAATCCCAAGCTAATCCCACTGCCCCACTCTCTCCCCATTGCCCTGTATCAATCCCAAACTAATCCCACTGCCCCACTCTCCCCATTGCCCTGTATCAATCCCCAAACTAATCCCCCTGCCCCACTCCCTCCCCATAGCCCTGAATCAATCCCAAACTAATCCCGCTGCCCCGCTCTCTCCCCGTAGCCCTGTATCAATCCCCAAACTAATCCCACTGCCCCGCTCTCCCCATAGCCCTGTATCAATCCCAAACTAATCCCACTGCCCCGCTCTCTCCCCATAGCCATGTATCAATCCCAAACTAATCCCACTGCCCCGCTCTCTCCCCATTGCCCTGTATCAATCCCCAAACTAATCCCACTGCCCCACTCCCTCCCCATAGCCCTGAATCAATCCCCAAACTAATCCCACCGCCCCACTCTCTCCCCATTGCCCTGTATCAATCCCAAACTAATCCCACTGCCCCACTCTCCCCATTGCCCTGTATCAATCCCCAAACTAATCCCCCTGCCCCACTCCCTCCCCATAGCCCTGAATCAATCCCAAACTAATCCCGCTGCCCCGCTCTCTCCCCGTAGCCCTGTATCAATCCCCAAACTAATCCCACTGCCCCGCTCTCCCCATAGCCCTGTATCAATCCCAAACTAATCCCACTGCCCCGCTCTCTCCCCATAGCCATGTATCAATCCCAAACTAATCTCACTGCCCCGCTCTCCCCCCATAGTCCTGTATCAATCCCCAAACTAATCCCACTGCCCCGTTCTCCCCATAGCCCTGTATCAATCTCCAAACTAATCCCACTGCTCCGCTCTCTCCCCATCGCCCCGTATCAATCCCCAAACTAATCCCACTGCCCCGCTCTCTCCCCATAGACCTGTATCAATCCCAAACTAATCCCACTGCCCCACTCTCACCCCATAGCCCTGTATCAATCCCAAACTATTCCCACTGCCCCACTCTCCCCATAGCCCTGTATCAATCCCCAAACTAATCCCACTGCCCTGCTCCCTCCCCATAGCCCTGTATCAATCCCAAACTAATCCCACTGCCCTGCTCTCCCCATAACCCTGTATCGATCCCCAAACTAATCCCACTGCCCCGCTCTCTCCCCATAGCCCTGTATCAATCCCAAACTAATCCCACTGCCCCGCTCTCGCCCCATAGCCTTGTATCAATCCCCAAACTAATCCCACTGCTCCGCTCTCTCCCCATAACTCTGTATCAATCCCCAAACTAATCCCACTGCTCCGCTCTCTCCCCATAGCCCTGTATCAATCCCCAAACTAATCCCACTGCCCCGCTCTCCCCCATAGCCCTGTATCAATCCCCAAACTAATCCCACTGCCCCACTCTCTCCCCATAGCCCTGTATCAATCCCAAACTAATCCCACTGCCCCACTCTCTCCCCATAACCCTGTATCAATCCCAAACTAATCCCACTGCCCCGCTCTCCCCATAACTCTGTAACAATCCCAAACTAATCCCACTGCCCTGCTCTATCCCCAGAGCCCTGTATCAATCCCAAACTAATCCCACTGCCCCACTCTCTCCCTATAGCCCTGTATCAATCCCAAACTAATCCCACTGCCCCACACTCTCCCCATAACCCTGTATCAATCCCAAACTAATCCCACTGCCCCGCTCTCCCCATAGCCCTGTATCAATCCCAAACTAATCCCACTGCCCCACTCTCTGCCCATAGCCCTGTATCAATCCCCATACTAATCCCACTGCCCCGCTCTCTCCCCATAGCCCTGTATCAATCCCAAACTAATCCCACTGTCCCGCTCTCTCCCCATAGCCCTGTATCAATCACAAACTAATCCCACTGCCATGCTCTCTCCCCATAGCCCTGTATCAATCCCCAAACTAATCCCACTGCACCGCTCACTCCCCATAGCCCTGTATCAACCCCAAACTAATCCCGCTTTCTGCATCTAGAGGGACAAGGGCAGCAGACACATGGGCAACACCCACCGCCTGCAAGTTCCAAACCCCACACTCACCATCCTGACTGGGGAATACATCGGCCGTTCCTTCACTGTCGCTGGGTCAAACCCCCTCCCTAACAGCACTGTGGGTGTACCTACACCACACGGGATCTGCAGCGGTTCAAGATGGCGGCTCACCCACCACCTTCTGAAGGGGCAATTAGTGCTGGGCCCGGCCACAGGTGCCCTGCATCCTGTAAATTCATTTTTAAAGATATATTTTAAATAACTTTATGGACGTGATTCAGTGGATTCAGGTTAAAATCCGCTGAATGGAGCGATTAGTGCGTGTTTCTCGGTGGCTGCTGTCATAATATACACCAGTATATCATGGTGCAGACACACACTGATGGACACACAGTGGGACCAATCAACACACACAACACCGCAGCCAATCACCAGTGAGAGCACACGCACTATAAAGACAGGGGGCATCAGAGTTCACGCTCATTCGGGTAGCAGCTAGCTAGGAGGACAGAGCTCACAGCCTGTAACACAGACATTCACCATGTGCTGAGTGCATCGACTGGTTAGGACAAGGCAAAGGTCTTTAGTTAAAGCTGGTATCGTATTAACCCACAGTCTGAGTATGTTAAACAGTTAATGATTCAATAAAATAGTGTTGTACTATTTCAAGTGTTGGTGACCTGTATGTGTTCCACGGATCCAGAACACCAAACACATCATGATACCAGGAGTTGAGGGATATTAGAACTTCTTAGACCTACCTGCAAGTGATCTGCCTTCCGCCAGCATTCCGTCATCCTGCAACATGGACAGCGTCTGCCCGCCGCCGCCGCTCCGCATCACCGGTAACCTAGGGGCCAACTGGAAGATATTCAAACAACGCTTCCAGCTCTTCCTCGAAGCCACAGACAGGGAGGGCGCCTCGGACACCAGGAAGATCGCTCTCTTCCTATCCACGGCCGGGGACCATGCCATCCACATTTTCAATTCTCTCACCTTCACTGATGGTGAAGATAAAACGAAGTTCAAGACGGTCCTCCTCAAGTTTGACAGTCACTGTAACACAGAGGTGAATGAAAGTTTCGAGCGCTACGTGTTCCAACAGCGTTTGCAGGGTAAGGATGAACCTTTACAATCCTTTCTCACCCACCTCCGCATCCTTGCGCAGTCCTGTAATTACAGGCCCACCTCCGACTCCATGATACGCGACCAGATCGTTTTCGGTGTTCAGTCGGACCCCCTGCGCCAGCAGCTCCTCAAGGAAAGCAGCTCACCCTAGCGACCGCCATCGAGACCTGCGTCCTGCACGAACACGCCACGAGTCAGTATACCCACATCCAAACGGCTGAAATGGCGCAGCAAGGTCCCCACAAGGCGGAACGGGTCCGAGTGATTGAGTAACTCCAGGGCCTCAGCCTGGATGAGGGCGGCCATTTTGCGCGCTTTTCGCGGACTCCCGCGCTTGTGCGCACCGAACAAGGGGACGGCGACGTTGACGAACGTACTGCGCAGGCACACACCACGTACGACCGCACCGCGCATGCGCGGTGGCGCAGTGAACGTGCTGACGCTACGACGTGCGGCAACTATGGCTCCGCCCACTTAAAGCAGCAATGCCCTGCCAAATCCCGACAATGCCTGAGATGTGGCAAACTTGGCCACTCTGCTGCTTTATGCCGAGCAGCTCAGCCTGCCAACTCTCGTCGCTCCAGCCAGCCTCGCAGGAATGTCCGGGCCATTCAACCCACGGTCACCGAGTCCGATGTGGACCGACTACCCGATATTGACACCGAGGACCCGAAGGCGCCTTTTCGAGTCGGTATCGTTACAAAAAACAGGGTGTCCCCGAAGCAAAGAATCCAGCCTCTATCGGTATACAGCATCGACCCGGACGATGAGTGGTGTGCCACCCTTACGGTCAACCGGTCCCAAATACGATTCCGCCTGGACACTGGTGCCTCCGCCAATCTCATTGCGCGGTCTGACCTCCAAAGCCTTCGTGTCAAACCAGCCATCCTCCCATCAGCCTGCCAGCTATTGGATTACCAGCGGCTCGTGTCAGCTCGAAGTGACGCACAGGTCACGCAAAGCCATCCTTCCCTTTGAAATCGTGGGCTCCTCGAAAGCCTCCCTGCTTGGCCGCAGGCTGCAAGCTGTTGAACCTAGTTCAGAGAGTTCACTCTCTCTCTCCTGCTGACGCGTCTGCCTTTCAGGACACTGACTTCAGGGTGCAGCTCGATGTCATTATCAACCAGCACCACGATGTCTTCGAGGGCATGGGCACGCTCCCGTACACCTACAAGATTTTATTAAAACCGAATGCCATGCCTGTGGTGCACGCACCTCGCAGGGTCCCAGCACCCCTTAAGGACCGCCTCAAGCAGCAGCTGCAGGACCTCCAGAACCAAGGAGTGATTTCCAAAGTCACGGAACCGACCGACTGGGTCAGTTCCATGGTATGTGTAAAAAAGCCTTCCGGCGAATTGAGAATTTGCATTGATCCCAAGGATCTGAATCGCAATATCATGAGGGAGCATTATCCAATTCCCAAGCGCGAAGAGCTCACATGTGAGATGGCTCGCGCCAAGCTCTTCACCAAACTCGACGCCTCAAAAGGATTCTGGCAAATCCAGCTCGATCAATCCAGCAGGAAACTTTGCACATTTAATACCCCCTTTGGTAGATATTGTTACAACAGGATGCCGTTTGGGATCATATCTGCATCAGAAGTGTTCCATAGGATTATGGAACAAATGATGGAAGGCATTGAAGGTGTTCGCGTCTATGTCGATGACATAATCATTTGGTCCACCACCCCGCAGGAGCATGTTAGTCGCCTCCAGCGAGTATCCAGACGTATACATGAGCATGGCCTCCACCTCAACTGGGCCAAATGCTCTTTTGGTCAGACAAAACTCAAGTTCCTCGGGGACCACATCTCCCAGTTGGGTGTGCGGCCGGATGCGGACAAGGTGGCTGCTATCACAGCTATGAAAACACCAGAGGACAGGAAGGCGGTCCTCCGATTTCTGGGCATGGTCAACTTTTTAGGGAAGTTCATCCCTAACCTCGCCTCTCATACCACGGCTCTCAGGAACCTGGTCAGGAAGACGACAGACTTCCAATGGCTCCCTGCCCACGAGCGCGAATGGAGAGAACTCAAAACAAAACTGACCACGGCCCCGGTCTTAGCTTTCTTTGATCCAGCAAAGGAGACCAAAATTTTGACCGATGCCAGTCACTCCGGCATTGGGGCAGTGCTCCTTCAACGTGATGAGGCCTCATCATGGGCCCCCGCTGCATATGCGTCACGTGTGATGACCCCCACGGAGCAGCGCTACGCGCAGATAGAAAAGGAGTACCTGGGCCTTCTGACCGGTGTGGTTAGGTTTCACGGTTATGTCTACGGACTTCCTCAATTCACGGCCGAGACCGACCATCGCCCGCTGGTCAATATAATAAGAAAGACTTGAACAACATGACGCCTCGCCTCCAGCGTATTCTTCTCAAGCTCCGGCGATACGACTTCCAGCTGGTATTCACCCCAGGGAAGGACTTCATCATTGCTGACGCTCTCTCCAGGGCAGTCAACACTCCATGTGACCCAGCGGGATTTGTCTGCCAGGTTGACGCCCATGTGGCATTCGCGGCCTCCAATCTACCTGCCACGGATGAACGCCTCGTCCAAATTCACCGCGAGACGCGGCTGACCCCTTGCTACAGCGTGTCATGTGCCACCTAACGGACGGGTGGCTCAAGGGCCAATGCCCTCAGTTCTATAATGTCAGAGATGATCTGGCGGTAGTAGACGGGGTTCTTCTGGAACTGGACCGCATTGTCATCCCGCATAGCATGCGCAAGCTCGTCCTGGAACAACTACACGAGGGCCACCTTGGCGTGGAAAGTGCCGCCGACGGGCCCGAGAGGCAGTGTACTGGCCCGGCATTAATGAGGACATAGCCAACACAGTGCTCAACGGCCCCACTTGTCAGCGCTTCCAGCCGGCCCAACCACGCGAGACCCTGCAGCCCCATGAGTTGGTCACGTCACCATGGACCAAGGTGGGCATCGACCTGTTCCACGCGCTGGGTACTGACTATGTCCTGATTGTGGACTACTTTTTGAATTACCCGGAGGTGATACGGTTGCACGACATCACCTCGTCTGCAGTCACCCGTGCCTGTAAGGACACCTTTGCTCGACACGGCATCCCGCTCACGGTTATGTCGGACAATGGCCCCTGCTTCGCCAGCCAGGAATGGTCCAACTTTGCCAGGCAGTACAACTTTGCCCATGTGACATCCAGTCCCCTGTACCCCCAATCCAACAGCAAAGCGGAGAAGGGAGTACATATCCTCAAACGGCTCCTCTGCAAGGCTGCCGATGCTGGGTCCGATTTCTACCTTGTCTTGCTGGCCTATCGCTCCGCCCCACTGTCCACTGGCCGGTCGCCAGCCCAGTTACTCATGGGTCGTACCCAGAGGACGACGGTGCCGTCCATCCATGTCCCAGACCTCGACGACGTTCCGGTCCTTCGCCGGACGCAGCTGCCTCGTGCACAGCACAAGGCGGCTCATGACTCCCATGCAGCTGATCTCCCTGCTCTGGCTCCAGATGACAACGTCCGTGTCCATCTTCCGGGTGGGGGCTGGTCTGCGACTGCTGTTGTCCTTCGGCAGGTGGCCCCCCGCTCGTTCCTGGTTCGGCTACCGGATGGCTCTATTCTGCGCCGCAATCGACGCGCCCTTCGTCTCGTTCCACGCTCGCTACATGACCCTCCAGTGTCGCCTCGCCCTCCTGCTGACACTGCCACGGACTATGCAGAGCTCCCTGTCACTCTGCCTCCCCCTGACTCTGACGCAGTCCAGCCCGCTCCTGAACCGGCGGCTCTCGCCCCACCCTTGAGGCGGTACCAGAATTCATCGCCCACCTCAGAGACTTAATTTATGAACTTTGTGGACTTATGGACTTTCTGATTTGTTCTGTTCTTCCGTTTGATCGTTTCCCTGGTTTGTATATAGTGTTGATCTCGTTACTCTTGTTGCATACTGCTTCTCTGCACCAGGCACCTTCCCATGTAAATAGCTTAGTTCTCATGTACATAGTCCTGTAAATATTTCGCACACACGTAGTCAGGGACATTCACCATACACTATTTATTGCCACGCAGGTACATTTTTTATAAAAGGGGGGATGTCATAATATACACCAGTATATCATGGTGCAGACACACACACTGATGGTCACACAGTGGGACCAATCAACACACACAACATCGCAGCCAATCACCAGTGAGAGCACACTCACTATAAAGACAGGGGGCATCAGAGTTCCCGCCCAGTCGGGTAGCAGCTAGCTAGGAGGACAGAGCTCACAGCCTGCAACACAGACATTCACCATGTGCTGAGTGCCTCGACTGGTTAGGACAAGGCAAAGGTCTTTAGTTAAAGCTAGTATCGTGTTAACCCACAGTCAGAGTATGTTAAACAGTTAATGATTCAATAAAATAGTGTTGCACCATTTCAAGTGTTGGTGACCTGTATGTGTTCCACGGATCCAGAACACCCAACACATCAGCTGCAGCGCTATTCAGCGGCAGGTTCCGGTCGTTTCTTTCACCTCGGGGAGATTCCCTCCCCCGAGGTCACACTTGGAAGGGTTTCCTGCTGGCGAGAAAGGGCCTCGCAGATCGGAACACCATTTAGTCCGGCATTCCCAATCGCTCCCCTCAACACGTTTTTGAGACACCCCCCCCCCTCAACCTCGGGTAGACCCGCGGGAACCCTCCCTCACCTCCCCCCCCCCACCCCCCCCCCCCACCCCCTCCACCTGCCTTGCAAGGCTCCCTGGCACCGGACCCTGGCAGTGCCACCCTCGCACCGCCAGCCCGGTAACCTGGGTGGCACTGCCAGAGTGCCAGGCTGGTCTCCCAGGCACAGCCGTTGAGTCCCGGGCGCCGGGTGAATCCAGTGTCCGGGTATTTAAAGGATCCTTGGCGAGACCCAGATGGCACTGCGTGGAGTGAGTCAGCGAACTTGTGTGAAGTTTCGAGCCTGACGCGTAGCCCAATTATAGCCTCGCCCGCGATTCACCCGTACCGCCCAGATCCTCGATATCTACTTATTTATTATTGATCTATTTTGTTTATTATCTTTATATTTTATATTATCTATCTGTTTTTACATGCAAAATGTACATTTATATTATGTACTAATTAATTATCTATATTAATCATCTATTGTAGAGTTGTAAATACTTATTTGTTTATTTACTGAGCTGCGTGTTCCTCAGCGGCGTGTTCCTCAGCGGCGTGTTCCTCAGCACGTGTTCCTCAGCACGTGTTCCTCAGCAGCGTGTTCCTCAGCCGCGTGTTCCTCAGCTGCGTGTTCCTCAGCGGTGTGTTCCTCAGCAGCGTGTTCCTCAGCGGTGTGTTCCTCAGCAGCGTGTTCCTCAGCCGCGTATTCCTCAGCAGCGTGTTCCTCAGCACGTGTTCCTCAGCACGTGTTCCTCAGCAGCGTGTTCCTCAGCCGCGTGTTCCTCAGCTGCGTGTTCCTCAGCGGTGTGTTCCTCAGCAGCGTGTTCCTCAGCGGTGTGTTCCTCAGCAGCGTGTTCCTCAGCAGCGTGTTCCTCAGCCGCGTGTTCCTCAGCGGTGTGTTCCTCAGCAGCGTGTTCCTCAGCGGTGTGTTCCTCAGCGGTGTGTTCCTCAGCGGCGTGTTCCTCAGCGGCATGTTCCTCAGCCGCGTGTTCCTCAGCCGCGTGTTCCTCAGCAGTGTGTTCCTCAGCCGTGTGTTCCTCAGCCGTGTGTTCCTCAGCCGCGTGTTCCTCAGCCGCGTGTTCCTCAGCGGCGTGTTCCTCAGCGGCGTGTTCCTCAGCGGCGTGTTCCTCAGCGGTGTGTTCCCCAGCGGTGTGTTCCTCAGCAGCGTGTTCCTCAGCAGCGTGTTCCTCAGCCGCGTGTTCCTCAGCAGCGTGTTCCTCAGCAGCGTGTTCCTCAGCTGTGTGTTCCTCAGCGGTGTGTTCCTCAGCAGCGTGTTCCTCAGCGGTGTGTTCCTCAGCGGTGTGTTCCTCAGCGGCGTGTTCCTCAGCCACGTGTTCCTCAGCAGCGTGTTCCTCAGCTGTGTGTTCCTCAGCGGCGTGTTCCTCAGGGGTGTGTTCCTCAGCTGTGTGTTCCTCAGCGGTGTGTTCCCCAGCCGCGTGTTCCTCAGCGGCGTGTTCCTCAGCAGCGTGTTCCTCAGCAGCGTGTTCCTCAGCCGCGTGTTCCTCAGCAGCGTGTTCCTCAGCGGCGTGTTCCTCAGCAGCGTGTTCCTCAGCGGTGTGTTCCTCAGCAGCGTGTTCCTCAGCAGCGTGTTCCTCAGCAGCGTGTTCCTCAGCGGTGTGTTCCTCAGCCGCGTGTTCCTCAGCAGTGTGTTCCTCAGCCGCGTGTTCCTCAGCAGTGTGTTCCTCAGCTGCGTGTTCCTCAGCAGCGTGTTCCTCAGCGGCGTGTTCCCCAGCCGCGTGTTCCTCAGCAGCGTGTTCCTCAGCGGCGTGTTCCCCAGCCGCATGTTCCTCAGCGGTGTGTTCCTCAGCGGTGTGTTCCACAGCCGCGTGTTCCTCAGCGGTGTGTTCCTCAGCAGCGTGTTCCTCAGCAGCGTGTTCCTCAGCGGTGTGTTCCACAGCAGCGTGTTCCTCAGCAGCGTGTTCCTCAGCGGTGTGTTCCTCAGCCGCGTGTTCCACAGCCGCGTGTTCCTCAGCGGTGTGTTCCTCAGCAGCGTGTTCCTCAGCGGTGTGTTCCTCAGCCGCGTGTTCCTCAGCAGTGTGTTCCTCAGCAGCGTGTTCCTCAGCAGCGTGTTCCCCAGCAGTGTGTTCCTCAGCCGCGTGTTCCTCAGCAGTGTGTTCCTCAGCAGTGTGTTCCTCAGCAGCGTGTTCCTCAGCAGCGTGTTCCTCAGCGGCGTGTTCCCCAGCCGCGTGTTCCTCAGCGATGTGTTCCTCAGCGGTGTGTTCCACAGCCGCGTGTTCCTCAGCGGTGTGTTCCTCAGCGGCGTGTTCCGCAGCGGTGTGTTCCTCAGCGGTGTGTTCCTCAGCGGCGTGTTCCTCAGCGGCATGTTCCTCAGCGGCGTGTTCCTCAGCGGTGTGTTCCTCAGCGGTGTGTTCCACAGCCGCGTGTTCCTCAGCGGTGTGTTCCTCAGCGGTGTGTTCCTCAGCGGTGTGTTCCTCAGCGGTGTGTTCCACAGCCGCGTGTTCCTCAGCGGTGTGTTCCTCAGCGGTGTGTTCCTCAACGGTGTGTTCCTCAGCGGTGTGTTCCACAGCCGCGTGTTCCTCAGCGGTGTGTTCCTCAGCCGCGTGTTCCTCAGCGGCGTGTTCCTCAGCGGCGTGTTCCACAGCCGCGTGTTCCTCAGCGGTGTGTTCCCCAGCCGCGTGTTCCTCAGCGGCGTGTTCCTCAGCGGCGTGTTCCTCAGCGGCGTGTTCCACAGCCGCGTGTTCCTCAGCGGCGTGTTCCTCAGCGGCGTGTTCCACAGCCGCGTGTTCCTCAGCGGTGTGTTCCCCAGCCGTGTGTTCCTCAGCCGCGTGTTCCTCAGCGGTGTGTTCCTCAGCGGCGTGTTCCCCAGCCGCGTGTTCCCCAGCGGCGTGTTCCTCAGCGGCGTGTTCCTCAGCAGCGTGTTCCTCAGCGGTGTGTTCCTCAGCTGTGTGTTCCTCAGCGGCGTGTTCCTCAGCAGCGTGTTCCTCAGCGGTGTGTTCCTCAGCGGTGTGTTCCTCAGCGGCGTGTTCCTCAGCTGCGTGTTCCTCAGCGGCGTGTTCCTCAGCGGCGTGTTCCTCAGCCGCGTGTTCCTCAGCAGCGTGTTCCTCAGCTGCGTGTTCCTCAGCGGCGTGTTCCTCAGCCTGTTCCCCAGCCGCGTGTTCCTCAGCGGTGTGTTCCTCAGCGGTGTGTTCCTCAGCGGTGTGTTCCCCAGCCGCGTGTTCCTCAGCGGTGTGTTCCTCAGCGGCGTGTTCCTCAGCGGTGTGTTCCTCAGCCTGTTCCCCAGCCGCGTGTTCCTCAGCGGCGTGTTCCTCAGCCGCGTGTTCCTAAGCAGCGTGTTCCTCAGCTGCGTGTTCCTCAGCGGTGTGTTCCTCAGCGGCGTGTTCCTCAGCGGCGTGTTCCTCAGCGGCGTGTTCCTCAGCGGTGTGTTCCTCAGCGGTGTGTTCCTCAGCCGTGTGTTCCTCAGCCGTGTGTTCCTCAGCAGTGTGTTCCTCAGCGGTGTGTTCCTCAGCCGCGTGTTCCTCAGCGGTGTGTTCGTCAGCGGCGTGTTCCTCAGCCTGTTCCCCAGCCGCGTGTTCCTCAGCAGCGTGTTCCTCAGCGGTGTGTTCCTCAGCGGTGTGTTCCTCAGCCGCGTGTTCCTCAGCGGCGTGTTCCTCAGCCGTGTGTTCCTCAGCAGCGTGTTCCTCAGCCGCGTGTTCCTCAGCGGCGTGTTCCTCAGCTGTGTGTTCCTCAGCGGCGTGTTCCTCAGCGGCGTGTTCCTCAGCCTGTTCCCCAGCCGCGTGTCCCTCAGCAGCGTGTTCCTCAGCGGCGTGTTCCTCAGCCTGTTCCCCAGCCGCGTGTTCCTCAGCGGCGTGTTCCTCAGCTGTGTGTTCCTCAGCGGCGTGTTCCTCAGTGGCGTGTTCCTCAGCAGCGTGTTCCTCAGCCGTGTTCCTCAGCAGCGTGTTCCTCAGCCGTGTGTTCCTCAGCGGCGTGTTCCTCAGCTGTGTGTTCCTCAGCGGCGTGTTCCTCAGCAGCGTGTTCCTCAGCCGCGTGTTCCTCAGCAGCGTGTTCCTCAGCCGCGTGTTCCTCAGCGGCGTGTTCCTCAGCGGCGTGTTCCTCAGCAGTGCGTTCCTCAGCAGTGTGTTCCTCAGCAGCGTGTTCCTCAGCTGTGTGTTCCTCAGCGGCGTGTTCCTCAGCAGCGTGTTCCTCAGCAGCGTGTTCCTCAGCTGTGTGTTCCTCAGCCGCGTGTTCCTCAGCTGTGTGTTCCTCAGCGGCGTGTTCCTCAGCAGCGTGTTCCTCAGCAGCGTGTTCCTCAGCGGTGTGTTCCTCAGCGGCGTGTTCCTCAGCGGCGTGTTCCTCAGCTGTGTGTTCCTCAGCCGCGTGTTCCTCCGCAGCGTGTTCCTCAGCCGTGTGTTCCTCAGCAGCGTGTTCCTCAGCCTGTTCCCCAGCCGCGTGTTCCTCAGCCGCGTGTTCCTCAGCAGCGTGTTCCTCAGCTGCGTGTTCCTCAGCGGCGTGTTCCTCAGCTGTGTGTTCCTCAGCCGCGTGTTCCTCAGCAGCGTGTTCCTCAGCCGCGTGTTCCTCAGCGGCGTGTTCCTCAGCCTGTTCCCCAGCCGCGTGTCCCTCAGCAGCGTGCTCCTCAGCCTGTTCCCCAGCCGCGTGTTCCTCAGCGGTGTGTCCCTCAGCAGCGTGTTCCTCAGCCTGTTCCCCAGCCGCGTGTTCCTCAGCGGTGTGTTCCTCAGCGGTGTGTTCCTCAGCTGCGTGTTCCTCAGCGGCGTGTTCCTCAGCCTGTTCCCCAGCCGCGTGTTCCTCAGCGGCGTGTTCCTCAGCGGTGTGTTCCTCAGCGGTGTGTTCCTCAGCGGTGTGTTCCCCAGCCGCGTGTTCCTCAGCGGTGTGTTCCTCAGCCGCGTGTTCCCCAGCCGCGTGTTCCTCAGCCGCGTGTTCCTCAGCGGTGTGTTCCTCAGCGGTGTGTTCCTCAGCGGTGTGTTCCTCAGCGGTGTGTTCCCCAGCCGCGAGTTCCTCAGCGGTGTGTTCCTCAGCGGTGTGTTCCCCAGCCGCGAGTTCCTCAGCGGTGTGTTCCTCAGCACGTGTTCCTCAGCTGTGTGTTCCTCAGCGGCGTGTTCCTCAGCACGTGTTCCTCAGCGGTGTGTTCCCCAGCCGCGAGTTCCTCAGCGGTGTGTTCCTCAGCACGTGTTCCTCAGCTGTGTGTTCCTCAGCGGCGTGTTCCTCAGCAGCGTGTTCCTCAGCCGCGTGTTCCTCAGCAGCGTGTTCCTCAGCCGCGTGTTCCTCAGCGGCGTGTTCCTCAGCCTGTTCCCCAGCCGCGTGTTCCTCAGCGGTGTGTTCCCCAGCCGCGTGTTCCTCAGCGGCGTGTTCCTCAGCGGCGTGTTCCTCAGCGGTGTGTTCCTCAGCTGTGTGTTCCTCAGCTGTGTGTTCCTCAGCTGTGTGTTCCTCAGCGGTGTGTTCCTCAGCGGTGTGTTCCTCAGCTGTGTATTCCTCAGCGGCGTGTTCCTCAGCTGTGTGTTCCTCAGTTGTGTGTTCCTCAGCGGCGTGTTCCTCAGCGGTGTGTTCCTCAGCTGTGTGTTCCTCAGCTGTGTGTTCCTCAGCGGCGTGTTCCTCAGCGGTGTGTTCCTCAGCGGTGTGTTCCTCAGCCTGTTCCCCAGCCGCGTGTTCCTCAGCGGTGTGTTCCCCAGCCGCGTGTTCCTCAGCGGCGTGTTCCTCAGCGGTGTGTTCCTCAGCGGCGTGTTCCTCAGCGGTGTGTTCCTCAGCCGCGTGTCCCTCAGCAGCGTGTTCCTCAGCTGTGTGTTCCTCAGCCGCGTGTTCCTCAGTGGCGTGTTCCTCAGCGGTGTGTTCCTCAGCAGCGTGTTCCTCAGCAGCGTGTTCCTCAGCGGCGTGTTCCTCAGCGGTGTGTTCCTCAGCGGCGTGTTCCTCAGCGGCGTGTTCCTCAGCGGCGTGTTCCCCAGCCGTGTGTTCCTGAGCCGCATGTTCCTCAACGGCGTGTTAGCCAGCCGCGTGTTCCTCAGCTGCGTGTTCCTCAGCGGCGTGTTCCTCAGCCGCATGTTACTCAGCCGCATGTTCCTCAGCGGCATGTTCCTCAGCCACGTGTTCCTCAGCCGCATGTTCCTCAGCCGCATGTTCCTCAGCGGCATGTTCCTCAGCCACGTGTTCCTCAGCCGCATGTTCCTCAGCAGCGTGTTCCTCAGCCGCGTGTTCCTCAGCTGCGTGTTCCTCAGCCACGTGTTCCTCAGTGGCGTGTTCCTCAGCCGCATGTTCCTCAGCCGCATGTTCCTCACCCATGTGTTCCTCAGTGGCGTGTTCCTCAGCCACATGTTCCTCAGCTGCGTGTTCCTCATCGGCGTGTTCCTCAGCCACGTGTTCCTCAGCGGCGTGTTCCTCAGCGGCGTGTTCCTCAGCGGTGTGTTCCTCAGCGGCATGTTCCTCAGCGGCATGTTCCTCAGCCACGTGTTCCTCAGCCGCGTGTTCCTCAGCCACGTGTTCCTCAGTGGCGTGTTCCTCAGCCTGTTCCCCAGCCGCGTGTTCCTCAGCGGCGTGTTCCTCAGCGGTGTGTTCCTCAGCGGTGTGTTCCCCAGCCGCGTGTTCCTCAGCGGTGTGTTCCTCAGCGGCGTGTTCCTCAGCGGTGTGTTCCTCAGCCTGTTCCCCAGCCGCGTGTTCCTCAGCGGCGTGTTCCTCAGCCGCGTGTTCCTAAGCAGCGTGTTCCTCAGCTGCGTGTTCCTCAGCGGTGTGTTCCTCAGCAGCGTGTTCCTCAGCGGCGTGTTCCTCAGCGGTGTGTTCCTCAGCCGTGTGTTCCTCAGCCGTGTGTTCCTCAGCCGTGTGTTCCTCAGCGGTGTGTTCCTCAGCCGCGTGTTCCTCAGCGGTGTGTTCCTCAGCGGCGTGTTCCTCAGCCTGTTCCCCAGCCGCGTGTTCCTCAGCAGCGTGTTCCTCAGCGGTGTGTTCCTCAGCGGTGTGTTCCTCAGCCGCGTGTTCCTCAGCGGCGTGTTCCTCAGCCGTGTGTTCCTCAGCAGCGTGTTCCTCAGCCGCGTGTTCCTCAGCGGCGTGTTCCTCAGCTGTGTGTTCCTCAGCGGCGTGTTCCTCAGCGGCGTGTTCCTCAGCCTGTTCCCCAGCCGCGTGTCCCTCAGCAGCGTGTTCCTCAGCGGCGTGTTCCTCAGCCTGTTCCCCAGCCGCGTGTTCCTCAGCGGCGTGTTCCTCAGCTGTGTGTTCCTCAGCGGCGTGTTCCTCAGTGGCGTGTTCCTCAGCAGCGTGTTCCTCAGCCGTGTGTTCCTCAGCGGCGTGTTCCTCAGCTGTGTGTTCCTCAGCGGCGTGTTCCTCAGCAGCGTGTTCCTCAGCCGCGTGTTCCTCAGCAGCGTGTTCCTCAGCCGCGTGTTCCTCAGCAGTGTGTTCCTCAGCAGCGTGTTCCTCAGCTGTGTGTTCCTCAGCGGCGTGTTCCTCAGCAGCGTGTTCCTCAGCAGCGTGTTCCTCAGCTGTGTGTTCCTCAGCCGCGTGTTCCTCAGCTGTGTGTTCCTCAGCGGCGTGTTCCTCAGCAGCGTGTTCCTCAGCAGCTAGTTCCTCAGCGGTGTGTTCCTCAGCGGCGTGTTCCTCAGCGGCGTGTTCCTCAGCTGTGTGTTCCTCAGCCGCGTGTTCCTCCGCAGCGTGTTCCTCAGCCGTGTGTTCCTCAGCAGCGTGTTCCTCAGCCTGTTCCCCAGCCGCGTGTTCCTCAGCAGCGTGTTCCTCAGCTGCGTGTTCCTCAGCGGCGTGTTCCTCAGCTGTGTGTTCCTCAGCCGCGTGTTCCTCAGCAGCGTGTTCCTCAGCCGCGTGTTCCTCAGCGGCGTGTTCCTCAGCCTGTTCCCCAGCCGCGTGTCCCTCAGCAGCGTGCTCCTCAGCCTGTTCCCCAGCCGCGTGTTCCTCAGCGGTGTGTCCCTCAGCAGCGTGTTCCTCAGCCTGTTCCCCAGCCGCGTGTTCCTCAGCGGTGTGTTCCTCAGCGGTGTGTTCCTCAGCTGCGTGTTCCTCAGCGGCGTGTTCCTCAGCCTGTTCCCCAGCCGCGTGTTCCTCAGCGGCGTGTTCCTCAGCGGTGTGTTCCTCAGCGGTGTGTTCCTCAGCGGTGTGTTCCCCAGCCGCGTGTTCCTCAGCGGTGTGTTCCTCAGCCGCGTGTTCCCCAGCCGCGTGTTCCTCAGCCGCGTGTTCCTCAGCGGTGTGTTCCTCAGCGGTGTGTTCCTCAGCGGTGTGTTCCTCAGCGGTGTGTTCCCCAGCCGCGAGTTCCTCAGCGGTGTGTTCCTCAGCGGTGTGTTCCCCAGCCGCGAGTTCCTCAGCGGTGTGTTCCTCAGCACGTGTTCCTCAGCTGTGTGTTCCTCAGCGGCGTGTTCCTCAGCACGTGTTCCTCAGCGGTGTGTTCCCCAGCCGCGAGTTCCTCAGCGGTGTGTTCCTCAGCACGTGTTCCTCAGCTGTGTGTTCCTCAGCGGCGTGTTCCTCAGCAGCGTGTTCCTCAGCCGCGTGTTCCTCAGCAGCGTGTTCCTCAGCCGCGTGTTCCTCAGCGGCGTGTTCCTCAGCCTGTTCCCCAGCCGCGTGTTCCTCAGCGGTGTGTTCCCCAGCCGCGTGTTCCTCAGCGGCGTGTTCCTCAGCGGTGTGTTCCTCAGCGGTGTGTTCCTCAGCTGTGTGTTCCTCAGCTGTGTGTTCCTCAGCTGTGTGTTCCTCAGCTGTGTGTTCCTCAGCGGTGTGTTCCTCAGCTGTGTATTCCTCAGCGGCGTGTTCCTCAGCTGTGTGTTCCTCAGTTGTGTGTTCCTCAGCGGCGTGTTCCTCAGCGGTGTGTTCCTCAGCGGCGTGTTCCTCAGCGGTGTGTTCCTCAGCGGTGTGTTCCTCAGCCTGTTCCCCAGCCGCGTGTTCCTCAGCGGTGTGTTCCCCAGCCGCGTGTTCCTCAGCGGCGTGTTCCTCAGCGGTGTGTTCCTCAGCGGCGTGTTCCTCAGCGGTGTGTTCCTCAGCCGTGTGTCCCTCAGCAGCGTGTTCCTCAGCTGTGTGTTCCTCAGCCGCGTGTTCCTCAGTGGCGTGTTCCTCAGCGGTGTGTTCCTCAGCAGCGTGTTCCTCAGCAGCGTGTTCCTCAGCGGCGTGTTCCTCAGCGGTGTGTTCCTCAGCGGCGTGTTCCTCAGCGGCGTGTTCCTCAGCGGCGTGTTCCTCAGCGGCGTGTTCCTCAGCGGCGTGTTCCTCAGCGGCGCGTTCCCCAGCCACGTGTTCCTCAGCGGCGTGTTCCTCAGCGGCGTGTTCCCCAGCCGTGTGTTCCTGAGCCGCATGTTCCTCAACGGCGTGTTAGCCAGCCGCGTGTTCCTCAGCTGCGTGTTCCTCAGCGGCGTGTTCCTCAGCCGCATGTTACTCAGCCGCATGTTCCTCAGCGGCATGTTCCTCAGCCACGTGTTCCTCAGCCGCATGTTCCTCAGCCGCATGTTCCTCAGCGGCATGTTCCTCAGCCACGTGTTCCTCAGCCGCATGTTCCTCAGCAGCGTGTTCCTCACCCATGTGTTCCTCAGTGGCGTGTTCCTCAGCCACATGTTCCTCAGCTGCGTGTTCCTCATCGGCTTGTTCCTCAGCCACGTGTTCCTCAGCGGCGTGTTCCTCAGCGGCGTGTTCCTCAGCGGTGTGTTCCTCAGCGGCATGTTCCTCAGCGGCATGTTCCTCAGCCACGTGTTCCTCAGCCGCGTGTTCCTCAGCCACGTGTTCCTCAGTGGCGTGTTCCTCAGCCGCATGTTCCTCAGCGGCTGTTGGCCTGATGTGGTTCGCCTCGTGGTGGGCCTGACGTGTTGGGCCACGCGGTGGGCCTGACATGGTGGGCCTCTTGGTGGGCCTCGCGGTGGGCCTGACATGGTGGGCCTCGCGGTGGGCCTGACATGGTGGGCCTGACGTGGTGGGCCTCGCGGTGGGCCTGACATGGTGGGCCTGACGTGGTGGGTCTCGTGGTGGGCCTGATGTGGTGGGCCTGGTGGTGGGCCTGACATGGTGGGCCTGACGTGGTGGGACTGGTGGTGGGCCTGACATGGTGGGCCTCGTGGTGGGCCTGACGTGGTGGGCCTGACATGGTGGGCCTGACGTGGTGGGCCTCTTGGTGGGCCTGATGTGGTGGGCCTCGTGGTGGGCCTGACGTGGTGGGCCTCGCGGTGGGCCTGGGGCATAACCTCTTCAGTGAGTTGGCCCCAAATTTCATCCGAGGGCCCCCACCCCACCCCTGCGCACAATACATTATCTGTCACAACTCTCCTCCGGACACCCCCCCCCCTCACTGCAAAATGGGAGAACCCACCAAGTGACCCCCCTTAATAGGGAGACCCCCCCTCCTGGGACCCCCTGAATAGGGAGACCCCTTATGTAAAGGGACCCTACACCGGGTTCCCCTTTGTAAGGGGACGCCCCCAGAAAAGAGACCTCTGTCGGGACGCTAGAGGGCAGTCCAGTCAGGGGCAGTGAACAAATTACAGCTGTAACACTAACCTGGAAGCTTCACGTGTCCCTTCCTGGAAGAACAGATGTGACTTGTGTTTAAACCCCCCTCAGATCTACAAGCCATTCATTCATCTCTAATAGTGGGCTGTGATTGACAGCGTCCCAAAACAGCTGCAGCCGTGACTCATTCATCTCCCTTCATGGATGAGTGACTCTAAGTAGTGAAACGCCAATGTTTACACAGTCCTCTGCCCAGGTGCATATGGCATCCATCACAGCGTGAATGCACCTGTGTACGGATGTCTGCGGGATCCCAGACAGGTCCCCCCCTCAGCCCCTGGGAAGTCCCAGAGGATAAACGTTCAGCGTGACCATCACCTTGACGACCACCGGGAGCGGGTATCCGCCTCCATACCCTCGCGGTGCAAGGTGTGCCACCGCCTGGCACAGGTGGTGCACGGCCTCCCTGGTTAGCCGATGCCTTCAGTGGCACACGGGCGACGGCAGTTCCTCAAAGGACAGGCGGTAAACACGTGGCTCAACGCGGCGCCTCCTCCTCAGTCTATTGGACGGCCAGCTCTCGCGCCTCACCAGCTGGCCCCTGCTGTTCTGGGTCAGGCTCCCCTTCTGCAGGGTCCTCTCTGATTCGGCCTTGAGCCTCCAGCCGTCGTGTGTCCGCAACGGCAGCTACGGCCAGGTAGATAGTGAGCATTCCTGGCTGTACTCATTCTCTGCAGGGTAGGGGGGGTGGGGGAGAGAAGACATAATAGCAAGGTGAGTATTCCCTAATCCATCCCGATCCAACAGGCTACATGGTGACCCTGAGTTTCCCTTCAGCTGCACCTTCCACACGTCCCCCCCCCACCCCTCAGCCGTTCTCTCCGATATGTTGCCTTCCACACTGCACCCATGTCCCCATTAGTGAGTGGCACTCGGGAGCCTCTCTCGTCACCAGTCGTCCCTATCAATAGGGGGGCTGGTGACTGCTGCAATCCGCGGAGGCAGGGTGGGCGTCAGCAGGGGGCGCGGT
The DNA here is from genome assembly GCF_047496885.1 of Scyliorhinus torazame. Classification (NCBI taxonomy): domain Eukaryota; kingdom Metazoa; phylum Chordata; class Chondrichthyes; order Carcharhiniformes; family Scyliorhinidae; genus Scyliorhinus; species Scyliorhinus torazame. The sequence goes on along the minus strand of NC_092725.1, from coordinate 25,664,289 downwards.
GGGCAGGCAGCGCTTGGAGACAGCTGCTGGGCCGGAGGGGTAGACTCACTGATAGTGTCACCGGTGAGGCCCCTGCCCTGAGGGGGGTGGGGGGGGGCACAGTGTGCCAGGGAGGGTGCCAAAGGCCACGGTGCACGTGTCCTTTGTTTGGGGTGAGCTCTGCTATTCCCCCGCAGTGGGGCTGGGGTTCTTTCTGATGAGTGCCAGCACCTGGTGGGTCACTGATTGCGCTTGGCCACGCCCATCCCAGTGATGGGTCAGCTGGGGTCTGAGAGTTTCCAGCAGGGCGGCCTGGGTGGGCTCCCAGGTGACCAGAGGCTCTGTGAAGATTTCCAGGACACAGTGAGCAGTCAGCAGAGTGAGCAGCCAGGGGCCTGAAACTTGTACCAAATCGATGCGTTTAAAACAAACGCCGCAGCATTGGCAGCCTGAATCCAAGGAGCTGTCAGCAAGTCGCTCCCCGCTAGCCCCCACCCCCGTGCAAACGCTACAAGTTTGAAAACATTTTAAAAGTTTCCTTACCTTCTCTTGCCCCCTCCGCAGCCCTGGCGCCCAGTCCCCGTTTGTAAATACTTCGGGGAGAACGTGCAAACTCCACACAATCCACCCAGTTTATCAAATATTATTTATTATTAACTATTTATTAATTATCAATATTTTTCAAATTTTGATATTATTTATTATCAGACTATTTATCAATTGCCTATCAACTTTTCTAATATAATATATTGAATAACAGTATATTTATTATCCGTATATTTTTCTAATTACATATGATTCATTATGAGACTATTTTAAAAATTGATTGATGTATTTTGCGTGGGATTTTAAAAAATTTAAATTTAGAGTACCCAATTCATTTTTCCAATTAAGGGGCAATTTAGCGTGGCCAATCCACCTATCCTGCACATCTTTGGGTTGTGGGGGCGAAACCCACGCAGACACTGGGAGAATGTGCAAACTCCACACGGACAGTGACCCAGAGCCGGGATCGAGCCTGGGACCTCGGCTCCGTGAGGCAGCAGGGTTAACCCACTGCGCTACCCTGCTGCCTACGCGTGGGATTTTAAACGCCCTCCCGCGCCGGGGGGCATGGTTCCCAGTGTCACTTTGGCATCAGTGCCACTTTGCTCGCCAGTACACCCGGGCGAGTTGCTGTCGGCGGGAGTGGGGACCCTCACCCCTCAATTTGATTGATTTATTGTCAGGGAATGGCCAGATTAGACGGTTTATTGAATAGCGACCGTTTTTACAGATGACGATACGATTTATGGTTGTCCATTTATAAATTGTCTGCACTCAAGAATTATCAAAATAGACCATTTTGTGAGGTATTTATCTATCCTGGTGAATATATTGTTTGTCTCTTTATTGAATATTAAAATGTTTGATTGATTTATTCATCTCTCTGTTTGTTGGTCCCCCCCACAGAAAAAACTGTGACGTCACAGTGCGCCGGAAACACCGGCTCTTCCCGGAAGTCCACTCCGAACGTCACGGCCGCGCTAGCAGTGCCGGCCGCCATTTTGCTCCAGTGAGGAAAAGGAAAGTAGGGCCTGGATTCCGGACGGGAGATTCGCCACCGGCTGTAAATAAGAGAGCGGCAACGGCGGAAGGGGGAAAACGGCGCAGGAGCCTCGGAGAGACTGACGGTTCCGGCGGGCGGCGGAGGCCGGGCTCCGAACAACGGCAACGTAATTTTTTCAAAATGTTTTAGAGGGAGGAAGGGACGGCGAATCTGCCAGTGGGGGAAATGAGATGGCGGAAGCGCGCCTCCCCGAATAGAAAAGGATGTCTGAGGTGCAGGAGCCGCACATTCACCACATGAAATAATAAAGGGGGAGAGAAGGAGGGAGCGGGGATGGTGGGATGGGGAGACACCGGGGAGGGAATGAAGAGGGTGAGAAAAATAATTAAATTGGGGCTAGAAAGAGGAGAATGTGACGAAAGTGCGGGCGGGAATCGGGAGGACGGAGCGGCGGAAAGGAAAGTGGTCCAGGTGCCGGGGGCGGCAGATTCGGCGGTCGGTCCGGGCGCGGTTCTTGGGTTGCGGGCGGCGGCTGAATGGCGTCGGGGGGTCCGGAGGGCGGGGCGACTGGCTGGGAAGCCGGGGAAGTGCCGGCGGGGTCGCCCGGCGGGGTGGGTCGGGGGTTTGGCGAATCTGCGGCCGGGAGCCGAGCGGCGGCCGGCGCCTCAGGTAAATGCGGTGCCAACAACGCCGCGCCGCCGATTCGCCATTCCGGTTGCGCGGCCGCCGGAGGCGCGGGGAGCACCGGACGGGGACCGAGCCGCCGGGAATCCCGCCGCGGGGAAGCGGCGCCAGCGGCCGGCCGCCCGACAGATTTGATTTCCGATTCGTCGCCGCCGACGGGGAGGCGCCGAATCTGCGGCCGGGAACCGAGAGTCGGCGACACCGCCCCTCCCCCCAAACCCGGAGAGACACCCGGATGGTTCACAGCCGGAGCACCGGAGAGAGTGAGTGAGAAAATAGAGAGAGAGACTGGGGAGGGAGAGAGAGAGAGACTGGGGAGGGAGAGAGAGAGAGACTGGGGAGGGAGAGAGAGAGAGACTGGGGAGGGAGAGAGAGAGAGACTGCGGAGGGAGAGAGAGAGACTGGGGAGGGAGAGAGAGAGAGACTGGGGAGGGAGAGAGAGAGAGACTGGGGAGAGAGAGAGACTGGGGAGGGAGAGAGAGAGAGAGACTGGGGAGGGAGAGAGAGACTGGGGAGGGAGAGAGAGAGAGACTGGGGAGGGAGAGAGAGAGAGACTGGGGAGGGAGAGAGAGACTGGGGAGGGAGAGAGAGAGAGACTGGGGAGGGAGAGAGAGAGAGACTGCGGAGGGAGAGAGAGAGACTGGGGAGGGAGAGAGAGAGAGACTGGGGAGGGAGAGAGAGAGAGACTGGGGAGGGAGAGAGAGACTGGGGAGGGAGAGAGAGAGACTGGGGAGGGAGAGAGAGAGAGAGACTGGGGAGGGAGGGAGAGAGAGAGACTGGGGAGGGAGAGAGAGAGAGAGACTGGGGAGGGAGAGAGAGAGACTGCGGAGGGAGAGAGAGAGAGACTGGGGAGGTAGAGAGAGAGAGAGACTGGGGAGGTAGAGAGAGAGAGAGACTGGGGAGGGAGAGAGAGAGACTGGGGAGGGAGAGAGAGAGAGAGACTGGGGAGGGAGAGAGAGAGAGAGACTGGGGAGGTAGAGAGAGAGAGAGACTGGGGAGGGAGAGAGAGAGAGAGAGACTGGGGAGGGAGAGAGAGAGAGACTGGGGAGGGAGAGAGAGAGAGACTGGGGAGGTAGAGAGAGAGACTGGGGAGGTAGAGAGAGAGAGAGACTGGGGAGGGAGAGAGAGAGACTGGGGAGGGAGAGAGAGAGAGAGAGACTGGGGAGGGAGAGAGAGAGAGAGACTGGGGAGGGAGAGAGAGAGAGAGACTGGGGAGGTAGAGAGAGAGAGAGACTGGGGAGGGAGAGAGAGACTGGGGAGGGAGAGAGAGAGAGAGAGAGACTGGGGAGGGAGAGAGAGAGAGAGAGACTGGGGAGAGAGAGAGAGAGAGACTGGGGAGAGAGAGAGAGAGAGACTGGGGAGAGAGAGAGAGAGAGACTGGGGAGGGAGAGAGAGAGAGAGACTGGGAAGGGAGAGAGAGAGAGAGACTGGGGAGGGAGAGAGAGAGAGAGAGACTGGGGAGGGAGAGAGAGAGAGACTGGGGAGGGAGAGAGAGAGAAAGACTGGGGAGGGAGAGAGAGAGAGACTGGGGAGGGAGAGAGAGAGAGACTGGGGAGGGAGAGAGAGAGAGACTGGGGAGGGAGAGAGAGAGACTGGGGAGGGAGAGAGAGAGAGACTGGGGAGGGAGAGAGAGAGAGACTGGGGAGGGAGAGAGAGAGAGACTGGGGAGGGAGAGAGAGAGAGACTGGGGAGGGAGAGAGAGCGAGACTGGGGAGGGAGAGAGAGAGACTGGGGAGGGAGAGAGAGAGAGAGAGACTGGGGAGGGAGTGAGAGAGAGAGACTGGGGAGGTAGAGAGAGAGAGAGACTGGGGAGGGAGAGAGAGAGAGAGAGACTGGGGAGGGAGAGAGAGAGAGAGACTGGGGAGGTAGAGAGAGAGAGAGACTGGGGAGGGAGAGAGAGAGACTGGGGAGGGAGAGAGAGAGAGAGAGACTGGGGAGGGAGAGAGAGAGAGAGAGACTGGGGAGAGAGAGAGAGAGAGAGACTGGGGAGAGAGAGAGAGAGAGACTGGGGAGGGAGGGAGAGAGAGACTGGGGAGGGAGAGAGAGAGAGAGACTGGGGAGGGAGAGAGAGAGAGAGACTGGGGAGGGAGAGAGAGACTGGGGATGGATAGAGAGAGAGACTGGGGAGGGAGAGAGAGAGAGAGTGGGGAGGGAGAGAGAGAGAGACTGGGGAGGGAGAGAGAGAGAGAGACTGGGGAGGGAGAGAGAGAGACTGGGGAGGGAGAGAGAGAGAGACTGGGGAGGGAGAGAGAGAGAGACTGGGGAGGGAGAGAGAGAGAGACTGGGGAGAGAGAGAGAGAGAGACTGGGGAGGGAGAGAGAGAGAGACTGGGGAGGGAGAGAGAGAGAGACTGGGGAGGGACAGAGAGAGAGACTGGGGACGGAGAGAGAGAGAGACTGGGGAGGTAGAGAGAGAGAGAGACTGGGGAGGGAGAGAGAGAGACTGGGGAGGGAGAGAGAGAGAGAGAGACTGGGGAGGGAGAGAGAGACTGGGGATGGATAGAGAGAGAGAGAGACTGGGGAGGGAGAGAGAGAGACTGGGGAGGGAGAGGGAGAGAGACTGGGGAGGGAGAGAGAGAGAGACTGGGGAGGGAGAGAGAGAGAGACTGGGGAGGGAGAGAGAGAGAGACTGGGGAGGGAGAGGGAGAGAGACTGGGGAGGGAGAGAGAGAGAGACTGGGGAGGGAGAGAGAGAGAGACTGGGGAGGGAGAGAGAGAGACTGGGGAGGGAGAGAGAGAGACTGGGGAGGGAGAGAGAGAGAGACTGGGGAGGGAGAGGGAGAGAGACTGGGGAGGGAGAGAGAGAGAGACTGGGGAGGGAGAGGGAGAGAGAGAGACTGGGGAGGGAGAGAGAGAGAGACTGGGGAGGGAGAGGGAGAGAGACTGGGGAGGGAGAGAGAGAGACTGGGGAGGGAGAGAGAGAGAGACTGGGGATGGATAGAGAGAGAGAGAGACTGGGGAGGGAGAGAGAGAGAGACTGGGGAGGGAGAGAGAGAGAGACTGGGGAGGGGGAGAGAGAGAGACTGGGGAGGGGGAGAGAGAGAGACTGGGGAGGGGGAGAGAGAGAGACTGGGGAGGGAGAGAGAGAGAGACTGGGGAGGGAGAGAGAGAGAGACTGGGGAGGGAGAGAGACTGGGGAGGGAGAGAGACTGGGGAGGGAGAGAGAGAGACTGGGGAGGGAGAGAGAGAGACTGGGGAGGGAGAGAGAGAGAGACTGGGGAGGGAGAGAGAGAGAGACTGGGGAGGGAGAGAGACTGGGGAGGGAGAGAGACTGGGGAGGGAGAGAGAGAGACTGGGGAGGGAGAGAGAGAGACTGGGGAGGGAGAGAGAGAGACTGGGGATGGATAGAGAGAGAGAGAGACTGGGGATGGATAGAGAGAGAGAGAGACTGGGGATGGATAGAGAGAGAGAGAGACTGGGGAGGGAGAGAGAGAGAGACTGGGGAGGGAGAGAGAGAGAGACTGGGGAGGGAGAGGGAGAGAGACTGGGGAGGGAGAGAGAGAGACTGGGGATGGATAGAGAGAGAGAGAGACTGGGGAGGGAGAGAGTGAGAGACTGGGGAGGGAGAGGGAGAGAGACTGGGGATGGATAGAGAGAGAGACTGGGGAGGGAGAGAGAGAGAGACTGGGGAGGGAGAGAGAGAGACTGGGGAGGGAGAGAGAGAGACTGGGGAGGGAGAGGGAGAGAGACTGGGGATGGATAGAGAGAGAGACTGGGGAGGGAGAGAGAGAGACTGGGGAGGGAGAGAGAGAGACTGGGGAGGGAGAGAGAGAGAGACTGGGGAGGGAGAGAGAGAGAGACTGGGGATGGATAGAGAGAGAGAGAGACTGGGGAGGGAGAGAGAGAGACTGGGGAGGGAGAGAGAGAGAGACTGGGGAGGGAGAGAGAGAGAGACTGGGGATGGATAGAGAGAGAGAGAGACTGGGGAGGGAGAGAGAGAGAGACTGGGGAGGGAGAGAGAGACTGGGGAGGGAGAGAGAGACTGGGGATGGATAGAGAGAGAGAGAGACTGGGGAGGGAGAGAGAGAGAGAGACTGGGGAGGGAGAGAGAGAGAGACTGGGGAGGGAGAGAGAGAGAGACTGGGGATGGATAGAGAGAGAGAGAGACTGGGGAGGGAGAGAGAGAGAGACTGGGGAGGGAGAGAGACTGGAGAGAGGGAGAGAGACTGGGGAGGGAGAGGGAGAGAGACGGGAGGGAGAGGGAGAGAGACTGGGGAGGGAGAGGGAGAGAGACTGGGGAGGGGGAGGGAGAGAGACTGGGGAGGGAGAGGGAGAGAGACTGGGGAGGGAGAGAGAGAGACTGGGGAGGGAGGGAGAGAGACTGGGGAGGGAGAGAGAGAGACTGGGGAGGGAGAGAGAGAGACTGGGGAGGGAGAGAGAGAGACTGGGGAGGGAGAGAGAGAGACTGGGGAGGGAGAGAATGAGAGACTGGGGATGGATAGAGAGAGAGAGAGAGACTGGGGAGGGGGAGAGAGACTGGGGAGGGAGAGAGACTGGAGAGAGGGAGAGAGACTGGAGAGAGGGAGAGAGACTGGGGAGGGAGAGGGAGAGAGACTGGGGAGGGAGAGAGAGAGAGACTGGGGAGGGAGAGAGAGAGAGACTGGGGAGGGAGAGAGAGAGACTGGGGAGGGAGAGAGAGAGACTGGGGAGGGAGAGAGAGAGACTGGGGAGGGAGAGAGAGAGAGAGACTGGGGAGGGAGAGAGAGAGACTGGGGAGGGAGAGAGACTGGGGATGGATAGAGAGAGAGAGAGACTGGGGAGAGGGAGAGAGACTGGGGAGGGAGAGAGAGAGACTGGAGAGAGGGAGAGAGACTGGAGAGAGGGAGAGTGACTGGGGAGGGAGAGAGAGACTGGGGAGGGAGAGAGAGAGACTGGGGAGGGAGAGAGAGAGACTGGGGAGGGAGAGAGAGAGACTGGGGAGGGAGAGAGAGAGACTGGGGAGGGAGAGAGAGAGACTGGGGAGGGAGAGAGAGAGACTGGGGAGGGAGAGAGAGAGAGAGACTGGGGAGGGAGAGAGAGAGACTGGGGAGGGAGAGAGAGAGAGACTGGGGAGGGAGAGAGAGAGAGACTGGGGAGAGAGAGAGAGAGAGACTGGGGAGGGAGAGAGACTGGGGATGGATAGAGAGAGAGACTGGGGAGGGAGAGAGAGAGAGACTGGGGTGAGAGAGAGACTGGGGAGGGAGAGAGAGAGAGAGACTGGGGAGGGAGAGAGAGAGAGAGACTGGGGAGGGAGAGAGAGAGAGAGACTGGGGAGGGAGAGAGAGAGAGAGACTGGGGAGGGAGAGAGAGAGAGATTGGGGAGGGAGAGAGAGAGAGATGGGGAGGGAGAGAGAGAGAGACTGGGGAGGGAGAGAGAGACTGGGGAGGGAGAGAGAGAGACTGGGGAGGGAGAGAGAGAGACTGGGGAGGGAGAGAGAGAGACTGGGGAGGGAGAGAGAGAGACTGGGTAGGGAGAGAGAGAGACTGGGTAGGGAGAGAGAGAGACTGGGGAGGTAGAGAGAGAGACTGGGGAGGTAGAGAGAGAGACTGGGGAGGTAGAGAGAGAGACTGGGGAGGTAGAGAGAGAGACTGGGGAGGTAGAGAGAGAGAGACTGGGGAGGGAGAGAGATAGACTGGGGAGGGAGATAGAGAGACTGGGGAGGGAGATAGAGAGACTGGGGAGGGAGAGAGAGAGACTGGGGAGGTAGAGAGAGAGAGACTGGGGAGAGAGAGAGAGAGAGAGAGAGAGAGAGAGACTGGGGAGGGAGAGAGAGAGAGAGACTGGGGAGGGAGAGAGACTGGGGATGGAGAGAGAGAGAGACTGGGGAGGGAGAGAGAGAGAGACTGGGGTGAGAGAGAGACTGGGGAGGGAGAGAGAGAGAGATTGGGGAGGGAGAGAGAGAGAGACTGGGGAGGAAGAGAGAGACTGGGGAGGAAGAGAGAGACTGGGGAGGAAGAGAGAGACTGGGGAGGAAGAGAGAGACTGGGGAGGAAGAGAGAGAGAGACTGGGGATGGATAGAGAGAGAGACTGGGGATGGATAGAGAGAGAGACTGGGGAGGGAGAGAGAGAGACTGGGGAGGTAGAGAGAGAGACTGGGGAGGTAGAGAGGGAGACTGGGGAGGGAGAGAGAGAGACTGGGGAGGGAGAGAGAGAGACTGGGGAGGGAGAGAGAGAGACTGGGGAGGGAGAGAGAGAGACTGGGGAGGGAGAGAGAGAAACTGGGGAGGGAGAGAGAGAGAGAGAGACTGGGGAGAGAGAGAGAGAGAGAGAGACTGGGGAGAGAGAGAGAGAGAGAGACTGGGGAGGGAGAGAGAGAGAGACTGGGGAGGGACAGAGAGAGAGACTGGGGAGGGAGAGAGAGAGAGACTGGGGAGGTAGAGAGAGAGAGAGACTGGGGAGGGAGAGAGAGAGACTGGGGAGGGAGAGAGAGAGAGAGACTGGGGAGAGAGAGAGAGAGAGACTGGGGAGGGAGAGAGAGACTGGGGATGGATAGAGAGAGAGAGAGACTGGGGAGGGAGAGAGAGAGAGACTGGGGAGGGAGAGAGAGAGAGACTGGGGAGGGAGAGGGAGAGAGACTGGGGAGGGGGAGAGAGAGAGACTGGGGAGGGAGAGAGAGAGAGACTGGGGAGGGAGAGAGAGAGACTGGGGAGGGAGAGAGAGAGAGACTGGGGAGGGAGAGGGAGAGAGACTGGGGAGGGAGAGAGAGAGAGACTGGGGAGGGAGAGAGAGAGAGACTGGGGAGGGAGAGGGAGAGAGACTGGGGAGGGAGAGAGAGAGAGACTGGGGATGGATAGAGAGGGAGAGAGACTGGGGAGGGAGAGAGAGAGACTGGGGAGGGAGAGAGAGAGAGACTGGGGATGGATAGAGAGAGAGAGAGACTGGGGAGGGAGAGAGAGAGAGACTGGGGAGGGAGAGAGAGAGAGACTGGGGAGGGAGAGAGAGAGAGACTGGGGAGGGAGAGAGAGAGAGACTGGGGAGGGGGAGAGAGAGAGACTGGGGAGGGGGAGAGAGAGAGACTGGGGAGGGAGAGAGAGAGAGACTGGGGAGGGAGAGAGACTGGGGAGAGAGAGAGACTGGGGAGGGAGAGAGAGAGACTGGGGAGGGAGAGAGAGAGACTGGGGATGGATAGAGAGAGAGAGAGACTGGGGATGGATAGAGAGAGAGAGAGACTGGGGAGGGAGAGAGAGAGAGACTGGGGAGGGAGAGGGAGAGAGACTGGGGAGGGAGAGAGAGAGAGACTGGGGCTGGATAGAGAGAGAGAGAGACTGGGGAGGGAGAGAGAGAGAGACTGGGGAGGGAGAGGGAGAGAGACTGGGGAGGGAGAGGGAGAGAGACTGGGGAGGGAGAGAGAGAGAGACTGGGGAGGGAGAGAGAGAGAGACTGGGGAGGGAGAGAGATAGACTGGGGAGGGAGAGAGAGAGACTGGGGAGGGAGAGAGAGAGAGACTGGGGAGGGAGAGAGAGAGAGACTGGGGAGAGAGAGAGAGACTGGGGAGGGAGAGAGAGAGAGACTGGGGATGGATAGAGAGAGAGAGAGACTGGGGAGGGAGAGAGAGAGAGACTGGGGAGGGAGAGGGAGAGAGACTGGGGAGGGAGAGGGAGAGAGACTGGGGAGGGAGAGGGAGAGAGACTGGGGATGGATAGAGAGAGAGACTGGGGATGGATAGAGAGAGAGACTGGGGAGGGAGAGAGAGAGACTGGGGAGGGAGAGAGAGAGACTGGGGAGGGAGAGAGAGAGAGACTGGGGAGGGAGAGAGAGAGAGACTGGGGAGGGAGAGAGAGAGAGACTGGGGATGGATAGAGAGAGAGAGAGAGACTGGGGAGGGAGAGAGAGAGACTGGGGAGGGAGAGAGAGAGAGACTGGGGATGGATAGAGAGAGAGAGAGACTGGGGAGGGAGAGAGAGAGAGACTGGGGAGGGAGAGAGAGACTGGGGAGGGAGAGGGAGAGAGACTGGGGATGGATAGAGAGAGAGAGAGACTGGGGAGGGAGAGAGAGAGAGAGACTGGGGAGGGAGAGAGAGAGAGAGACTGGGGAGGGAGAGAGAGAGAGACTGGGGATGGATAGAGAGAGAGAGAGACTGGGGAGGGAGAGAGACTGGGGAGGGAGAGAGGGAGAGAGACTGGAGAGAGGGAGAGAGACTGGGGAGGGAGAGGGAGAGAGACTGGGGAGGGAGAGGGAGAGAGACTGGGGAGGGGGAGGGAGAGAGACTGGGGAGGGAGAGGGAGAGAGACTGGGGAGGGAGAGAGAGAGAGACTGGGGAGGGAGGGAGAGAGACTGGGGAGGGAGGGAGAGAGACTGGGGAGGGAGGGAGAGAGACTGGGGAGGGAGAGAGAGAGACTGGGGAGGGAGAGAGAGAGACTGGGGAGGGAGAGAGAGAGACTGGGGAGGGAGAGAGAGAGACTGGGGAGGGAGGGAGAGAGAGAGACTGGGGAGGGAGAGAGAGAGACTGGGGAGGGAGAGAATGAGAGACTGGGGATGGATAGAGAGAGAGAGAGAGACTGGGGAGGGGGAGAGAGACTGGGGAGGGAGAGAGACTGGGGAGGGAGAGGGAGAGAGACTGGGGAGGGAGAGAGAGAGAGACTGGGGAGGGAGAGAGAGAGACTGGGGAGGGAGAGAGAGAGACTGGGGAGGGAGAGAGAGAGACTGGGGAGTGAGAGAGAGAGACTGGGGAGGGAGAGAGAGAGAGAGACTGGGGAGGGAGAGAGAGAGACTGGGGAGGGAGAGAGAGAGAGACTGGGGATGGATAGAGAGAGAGAGAGACTGGGGAGAGGGAGAGAGACTGGGGAGGGAGAGAGAGAGACTGGGGAGGGAGAGAGAGAGACTGGGGAGGGAGAGAGAGAGACTGGAGAGAGGGAGAGAGACTGGAGAGGGAGAGAGAGAGACTGGGGAGGGAGAGAGAGAGACTGGGGA
>NC_092725.1:25137696-25280677 GCF_047496885.1 Scyliorhinus torazame | reverse complement strand
ACACTCCCATCGGAGCGGCTCACAGATAGAGAGGCTTACACTCCACTCGGAGCGGCTCACAGAGAGAGACGGGCCTTCACTCCCCTCGGAGCGGCTCTCACAGAGAGACGGGCCTTCACTCCCCTCGGAGCGGCTCACAGAGAAAGAGGCTTACACTCCCCTCGGAGCGGCTCACAGAGAGAGAGAGGCTTACACTCCCCTCGTAGCGGCTCACTGTGAGAGAGAGGCTTACACTCCCCTCGGAGCGGCTCACTGTGAGAGAGAGGCTTACACTCCCCTCGGAGCGGCTCACTGTGAGAGAGAGGCTTACACTCCCCTCGGAGCGGCTCACAGAGAGAGACGGGCCTTCACTCCCCTCGGAGCGGCTCACAGAGAGAGAGGCTTACACTCCCCTCGGAGCGGCTCACAGAGAGAGAGGCTTACACTCCCCTCGGAGCGGCTCACAGAGAGAGAGAGAGAGAGATGGGCCTTCACTCCCCTCGGAGCGGCTCACAGAGTGAAGGAACGGCCGATATCTTTCCCAGTCAGGATGGTGAGTGTGGGGTTTGGAACTTGCAGGCGGTGGGTGTTGCCCGTATGTCTGCTGCCCCTTGTCCCTCTAGATGGTAGAGGTGGCGGGTTTGGAAGGTGCTGTCGAAGGAGCCTTGGCCAATCGCTGCAGAGCATCTTGTAGACGGTACACACGGCTGCTGCTGTGTGTCGGTGGTGGTGGGAGTGAGTGTCTGTGGATGGGGTGTCGATCGAGCGGGGCTGCTTTGTCCTGGATGGTGTCGAGCTTCTCGAGAGTTGGAGCTGCCACTCATCCAGACAAGTGGCTCTTGTAGACCACATTTGCCTCTCTTTCTTCCCACCTCCCCTCCCCTCCCCTCCCCTCCCTCCCCTCCCCTCCCCTCCCCTCCCCTCCCCTCCCCTCCCCTCCCCTCCCTCCCCTCCCCTCCCCTCCCCTCCCCTCCCCTCCCTGTTACCCTCTACTCCCCGTTTCCCTCTCCTCCCCCTCCCTTGTGCAAACTCCAGACGGACAGTGACCCGGGGCTGGATCGAACCCGTGTCCTCAGTGCCGTGAAGCAGCAGTGCTGACCAGCGTGCTGCCTGCTCAAACTCACCCTGTCACACACTTGACAGTGTCCTGTTGTTAATCTCTAACAGATGGTGGCTGACATGCGCGAGAGGAGGTACGAGGATGAGGGGATTGGGAGCAGCTACCTCTTCCGTGTGGATCACGACACAATCATCGACGCCACAAAGTCGGGTAACCTGGCCCGGTTCATCAACCACTGCTGCACGGTGAGGGGCCCCACTCCACACATTTACCCTGTATCTAACCCCGTGCTGTACCACTCCACACATTTACCCTGTATCTAACCCCGTGCTGTACCACTCCACACATTTACCCTGTATCTAACCCCGTGCTGTACCACTCCACACATTTACCCTGTATCTAACCCCGTGCTGTACCACTCCACACATTTACCCTGTATCTAACCCCGTGCTGTACCACTCCACACATTTACCCTGTATCTAACCCCGTGCTGTATCACTCCACACATTTACCCTGTATCTAACCCCGCGCTGTACCACTCCACACATTTACCCTGTATCAGCCCCGTGCTGTACCACTCCACAGATTTACCCTGTATCTAACCCCGTGCTGTACCACACCACACATTTACCCTGTATCTAACCCCGTGCTGTACCACTCCACACATTTACCCTGTATCTAACCCCGTGCTGTACCACTCCACACATTTACCCTGTATCTAACCCCGTGCTGTACCACTCCACACATTTACCCTGTATCTAACCCCGTGCTGTACCACTCCACACATTTACCCTGTATCTAACCCCGCGCTGTACCACTCCACACATTTACCCTGTATCTAACCCCGCGCTGTACCACTCCACACATTTACCCTGTATCTAACCCCGTGCTGTATCACTCCACATATTTACCCTGTATCTAACCCCGTGCTGTACCACTCCACACATTTACCCTGTATCTAACCCCGTGCTGTACCACTCCACACATTTACCCTGTATCTAACCCCGTGCTGTATCACTCCACACATTTACCCTGTATCTAACCCCGTGCTGTACCACTCCACACATTTACCCTGTGTCTAACCCCGTGCTGTACCACTCCACACATTTACCCTGTATCTAACCCCGTGCTGTACCACTCCACACAGTTACCCTGTATCTAACCCCGTGCTGTACCACTCCACACATTTACCCTGTGTCTAACCCCGTGCTGTACCACTCCACACATTTACCTTGTATCTAACCCCGTGCTGTACCACTCCACACATTTACCCTGTATCTAACCCCGTGCTGTACCACTCCACACATTTACCCTGTGTCTAACCCCGTGCTGTACCACTCCACACATTTACCCTGTATCTAATCCCGTGCTATACCACTCCACACATTTACTCTGTATCTAACCCCGCGCTGTACCACTCCACACATTTACCCTGTATCTAACCCCATGCTGTACCACTCCACACATTTACCCTGTATCTAACCCCGCGCTGTACCACTCCACACATTTACCCTGTGTCTAACCCCGTGCTGTACCACTCCACACATTTACTCTGTATCTAACCCCGCGCTGTACCTCTCCACACATTTACCCTGTATCTAACCCCGTGCTGTACCACTCCACACATTTACTCTGTATCTAACCCCGCGCTGTACCACTCCACACAGTTACCCTGTGTCTAACCCCGTGCTGTACCACTCCACACATTTACCCTGTATCTAACCCCGCGCTGTACCACTCCACACATTTACCCTGTATCAGCCCCGTGCTGTACCACTCCCCACATTTACCCTGTATCTAACCCCGTGCTGTACCACTCCACACATTTACCCTGTATCTAACCCCGTGCTGTACCACTCCACACATTTACCCTGTATCTAACCCCGCGCTGTACCACTCCACACATTTACCCTGTATCAGCTCCGTGCTGTACCACTCCACACACTTACCCTGTGTCTAACCCCGTGCTGTACCACTCCACACACTTACCCTGTATCTAACCCCATGCTGTACCACTCCACACATTTACCCTGTATCTAACCCCGTGCTGTATCACTCCACACATTTACCCTGTATCTAACCCCGTGCTGTATCACTCCACACATTTACCCTGTGTCTAACCCCGTGCTGTACCACTCCACACGTTTACCCTGTATCTAACCCCGCGCTGTACCACTCCACACATTTACCCTGTATCTAACCCCGTGCTGTACCACTCCACACAGTTACCCTGTATCTACCCCCATGCTGTACCACTCTACACATTTACCCTGAATCAGCCCCGTGCTGTACCACTCCACACATTTACCCTGTATCTAACCCCGCGCTGTACCACTCCACACATTTACACCGTATCAGCCCCGTGCTGTACCACTCCACACATTTACCCTGTGTCTAACCCCGTGCTGTACCACTCCACACATTTACCCTGTATCTAACCCCGTGCTGTACCACTCCACACATTTACCCTGTGTCTAACCCCGTGCTGTACCACTCCACACATTTACCCTGTGTCTAACCCCGTGCTGTACCACTCCACACATTTACCCTGTATCTAACCCCGTGCTGTACCACTCCACACATTTACCCTGTATCTAACCCCGCGCTGTACCACTCCACACATTTACCCTGTATCTAACCCCGCGCTGTACCACTCCACACATTTACCCTGTGTCTAACCCCGTGCTGTACCACTCCACACATTTACCCTGTATCTAACCCCGTGCTGTAGCACTCCACACATTTACCCTGTATCTAACCCCGTGCTGTATCACTCCACACATTTACCCTGTATCTAACCCCGCGCTGTACCACTGCACACATTTACCCTGTATCTAACCCCGCGCTGTACCACTGCACACATTTACCCTGTATCTAACCCCGCGCTGTACCACTCCACACATTTACCCTGTGTCTAACCCCGTGCTGTACCACTCCACACATTTACCCTGTATCTAACCCCGTGCTGTATCACTCCACACATTTACCCTGTATCTAACCCCGTGCTGTACCACTCCACACATTTACCCTGTATCTAACCCCGTGCTGTACCACTCCACACATTTACTCTGTATCTAACCCCGTGCTGTATCACTCCACACATTTACCCTGTATCTAACCCCGTGCTGTACCACTCCACACATTTACTCTGTATCTAACTCCGTGCTGTACCTGTCCTGGGAGTGTTTGATGGGGACAGTGTAGAGGGAGCTTTACTCTGTATCTAACCCCGTGCTGTGCCTGTCCTGGGTATGTTTGATGGGGACAGTGTAGAGGGAGCTTTACTCTGTATCTAACCCCGTGCTGTACTTGTCCTGGGAGTGTTTGCTGGGGACAGTGTAGAGGGAGCTTTACTCTGTATCTAACCCCGTGCTGTACCTGTCCTGGGAGTGTTTGATGGGGACAGTGTAGAGGGGGCTTTACTCTGTATCTACCCCCGTGCTGTACCTGTCCTGGGAGTGTTGATGGGGACAGTGTAGAGAGAGCTTTACTCTGTATCTAACCCCGTGCTGTACCTGTCCTGGGAGTTTTTGATGGGGACAGTGTAGAGGGAGCTTTACTCTGTATCTAACCCCGTGCTGTACCTGTCCTGGGAGTGTTTGATGGGGACAGTGTAGAGGGAGCTTTACTCTGGATCTCACCCCGTGCTGTACCTGTCCTGGGAGTGTTTGATGGGGACAGTGTAGAGGGAGCTTTACTCAGTATCTAACTCCGTGCTGTACCTGTCCTGGGAGTGTTTGATGGGGACAGTGTAGAGGGAGCTTTACTCTGTATCTAACCCCGTGCTGTACCTCTCCTGGGAGTGGTTGATGGGGACAGTGTAGAGGGAGCTTTACTCTGTATCTAACCCCGTGCTGTACATGTCCTGGAAATGTTTGATGGGGACAGTGTAGAGCGAGCTTTACTCTATATCTCACCCCGTGCTGTACCTGTCCTGTGAGTGTTTGATGGGGACAGTGTAGACGGAGCTTTACTCTGTATCTAACCCCGTGCTGTACCTGTCCTGGGAGTGTTTGATGGGGACAGTGTAGAGGGGGCTTTACTCTGTATCTAACTCCGTGCTGTACCTGTCCTGGGAGTGTTTGATGGGGACAGTGTAGAGGGAGCTTTACTCTGTATCTAACCCCGTGCTGTGCCTGTCCTGGGTATGTTTGATGGGGACAGTGTAGAGGGAGCTTTACTCTGTATCTAACCCCGTGCTGTACCTGTCCTGGGAGTGTTTGCTGGGGACAGTGTAGAGGGAGCTTTACTCTGTATCTAACCCCGTGCTGTGCCTGTCCTGGGTATGTTTGATGGGGACAGTGTAGAGGGAGCTTTACTCTGTATCTAACCCCGTGCTGTACCTGTCCTGGGAGTGTTTGATGGGGACAGTATAGAGGGAGCTTTACTCTGTATCTAACCCCGTGCTGTACCTGTCCTGGGAGTGTTTGATGGGGACGGTGTAGAGGGAGCTTTACTCTGTACCTAACCCCGTGCTGTACCACTCCACACATTTACCCTGTATCTAACCCCGTGCTGTACCACTCCACACATTTACTCTGTATCTAACCCCGTGCTGTATCACTCCACACATTTACCCTGTATCTAACCCCGTGCTGTACCACTCCACACATTTACCCTGTATCTAACCCCGTGCTGTACCACTCCACACATTTACCCTGTATCTAACCCTGTGCTGTACCAATCCACACATTTACCCTGTATCTAACCCCGTGCTGTACCACTCCACACATTTACCCTGTATCTAACCCCGTGCTGTACCACTCAACACATTTACACCGTATCGAGCCCCGTGCTGTACCACTCCACACATTTACCCTGTATCTAACCCCGTGCTGTACCACTCCACACATTTACTCTGTATCTAACTCCGTGCTGTACCTGTCCTGGGAGTGTTTGATGGGGACAGTGTAGAGGGAGCTTTACTCTGTATCTAACCCCGTGCTGTGCCTGTCCTGGGTATGTTTGATGGGGACAGTGTAGAGGGAGCTTTACTCTGTATCTAACCCCGTGCTGTACTTGTCCTGGGGGTGTTTGCTGGGGACAGTGTAGAGGGAGCTTTACTCTGTATCTAACCCCGTGCTGTACCTGTCCTGGGAGTGTTTGATGGGGACAGTGTAGAGGGAGCTTTACTCTGTATCTAACCCCGTGCTGTACCTGTCCTGGGAGTGTTTGATGGGGACAGTGTAGAGGGAGCTTTACTCTGGATCTCACCCCGTGCTGTACCTGTCCTGGGAGTGTTTGATGGGGACAGTGTAGAGGGAGCTTTACTCTGTATCTAACTCCGTGCTGTACCTGTCCTGGGAGTGTTTGATGGGGACAGTGTAGAGGGAGCTTTACTCTGTATCTAACCCCGTGCTGTACCTCTCCTGGGAGTGGTTGATGGGGACAGTGTAGAGGGAGCTTTACTCTGTATCTAACCCCGTGCTGTACATGTCCTGGAAATGTTTGATGGGGACAGTGTAGAGCGAGCTTTACTCTATATCTCACCCCGTGCTGTACCTGTCCTGTGAGTGTTTGATGGGGACAGTGTAGACGGAGCTTTACTCTGTATCTAACCCCGTGCTGTACCTGTCCTGGGAGTGTTTGATGGGGACAGTGTAGAGGGGGCTTTACTCTGTATCTAACTCCGTGCTGTACCTGTCCTGGGAGTGTTTGATGGGGACAGTGTAGAGGGAGCTTTACTCTGTATCTAACCCCGTGCTGTGCCTGTCCTGGGTATGTTTGATGGGGACAGTGTAGAGGGAGCTTTACTCTGTATCTAACCCCGTGCTGTACCTGTCCTGGGAGTGTTTGCTGGGGACAGTGTAGAGGGAGCTTTACTCTGTATCTAACCCTGTGCTGTACCTGTCCTGGGAGTGTTTGATGGGGACAGTGTAGAGGGGGCTTTACTCTGTATCTACCCCCGTGCTGTACCTGTCCTGGGAGTGTTTGATGGGGACGGTGTAGAGGGAGCTTTACTCTGTACCTAACCCCGTGCTGTACCTGTCCTGGGAGTGTTTGATGGGGACAGTGTAGAGGGAGCTTTACTCTGTATCTAACCCCGTGCTTTACCTGTCCTGGGAGTGTTTGATGGGGACAGTGTAGAGGGAGCTTTACTCTGTATCTAACCCCGTGCTGTACCTGTCCTGGTAGTGTTTGATGGGGACAGTGTAGAGGGAGCTTTACTCTGTATCTAACCCCGTGCTGTACCTGTCCTGGGAGTGTTTGATGGGGACAGTGTAGAGGGAGCTTTACTCTGTATCTAACCCCGTGCTGTACCTGTCCTGGGAGTGTTTGATGGGGACAGTGTAGAGGGAGCTTTACTCTGTATCTAACCCCGTGCTGTACCTGTCCTGGGAGTGTTTGATGGGGACAGTGTAGAGGGAGCTTTACTCTGTATCTAACTCCGTGCTGTAACTGTCCTGGGAGTGTTTGATGGGGACAGTGTAGCGGGAGATTTACTCTGTATCTAACCCCGTGCTGTACCTGTCCTGGGAGTGTTTGATGGGGACAGTGTCGAGGGAGCTTTAGTCGTGTCTGACTCTCTCTCCTTCTCTCACAGCCTAACTGCTACGCCAAAGTCATCACCCTCGAGGCCCAGAAGAAGATTGTGATCTACTCCAAGCAAGCGATCAGCGTGAACGAGGAGATTACTTACGATTACAAGTTTCCCATTGAAGAGAATAAAATCCCTTGCCTGTGTGGGACTGCGAATTGTCGGGGCACTTTGAACTGACAAGGCCTGCGTTTCCGAGCCTTCCGCCCCGTGCCATGGACTGTACAGTCGTTGGATTTTTCTATTTAAAATATTTTCCTTTTTTAAAAAAGAATTGCACTGAGGATTCAGCAGAGAGGGACGCCAGCCTTAAAGAGCTCCCTCGCCACCGTGTCAGCCCTCGGAGCACCATGGGTCCCAACCCCGTCGTGATCCGGACCCTCACGCCCAGCCTCCCTCCCTCCCTGTGTCCCTCCCTCCCTGTGTCCCTCCCTCCCTGTGTCCCTCCCTCCCTGTGTCCCTCCCTCCCTGTGTCCCTCCCTCCCTGTGTCCCTCCCTCCCTGTGTCCCTCCCTCCCTGTGTCCCTCCCTCCCTGTGTCCCTCCCTCCCTGTGTCCCTCCCTCCCTGTGTCCCTCCCTCCCTGTGTCCCTCCCTCCCTGTGTCCCTCCCTCCCTGTGTCCCTCCCTCCCTGTGTCCCTCCCTCCCTGTGTCCCTCCCTCCCTCTCCCCCTCCCTCCCTCCCCCTCTCTCTCTCCCCCTCTCTCTCTCCGCCTCTCTCTCTCCCCCTCTCTCTCTCCCCCTCTCTCTCTCCCCCTCTCTCTCTCCCCCTCTCTCTCTCCCCCTCTCTCTCTCCCCCCCCTCTCTCTCCCCCCCTCTCTCTCCTTCCCTGTCTCTCCTTCCCTGTCTCTCCTTCCCTGTCTCTCCCGCCTGCCGACAGCGGGCACTTGATTTTCTTTTCCTCCTCTAGGGAGTTGATCTCTTTGTGGAAGGCAGTTGATTCCCTCAGCCTGAGGAATTTCCTCAGCGAGCCACCATACTTCCTGAGGGAATTGAGAGGGGTTTTGGGGAGGGGAAGGGGTTGGGTTGGCACTCGGTGGGTCGAGCTGTCTCTCGGAGCGCAGGTGGCTCTCATTGGCAGTGGGTATGGGGGATTGTTCCATCTCACCGGATTTTAACGCCCTCTGACCCTCCCCACTGATTCCCACGTGGGGGGGGTGCATCTCTCTAGCTCGCTCTCGCTGTGTCTCGCTCTCGCTGTCTCTCTCGCTCGCTCTTTCTCTCGCTCTCGCTGTCTATCTCTCTCGCTGTCTATCTCTCTCGCTGTCTATCTCTCTCGCTGTCTATCTCTCTCGCTGTCTATCTCTCTCGCTGTCTATCTCTCTCGCTGTCTATCTCTCTCGCTGTCTATCTCTCTCGCTGTCTATCTCTCTCGCTGTCTATCTCTCTCGCTGTCTATCTCTCTCGCTGTCTATCTCTCTCGCTGTCTATCTCTCTCTCTCGCTGTCTATCTCTCTCTCTCGCTGTCTCTCTCGCTGTCTCTCTCGCTGTCTCTCTCTCTCGCTGTCTCTCTCTTGCTGTCTCTCTCTCTCGCTGTCTCTCTCTTGCTGTCTCTCTCTCTCGCTGTCTCTCTCTTGCTGTCTCTCTCTCTCGCTGTCTCTCTCTCGCTCGCTGTCTCTCTCGCTCGCTGTCTCTCTCGCTCGCTGTCTCTCGCTGTCTTACACTGTCCTTTCCCCCTCTGGGACCGGGTGTCACAGTGTGTTAGATACACTGTCCTTTCCCCCTCTGGGACTGGGTGTCACAGTGTGTTAGATACACTGTCCTTTCCACCTCTGGGACCGGGTGTCACAGTGTGTTAGATACACTGTCCTTTCCCATTCTGGGACAGGGGGTCACAGTGTGTTAGATACACTGTCCTTTCCCATTCTGGGACAGGGGGTCACAGTGTGTTAGATACACTGTCCTTTCCCCCTCTGGGACCGGGTGTCACAGTGTGTTAGATACACTGTCCTTTCCCATTCTGGGACAGGGGGTCACAGTGTGTTAGATACACAGTCCTTTCCCTCTCTGGGACCGGGTCGCTGGTCTATTGCGATTGGTCGCTCAGGACACCGTAGTTCAGTTCCTGGCCTCCCTGGTGGTGAGTAAGGGCAGTAGCAAAAATACTTCTACAGCTGTTCAAACTAAGGCCCTCCGTCGGGAATGCAATCTCTTTTGGAACAGAGGATTCTCTGAGAGGTTCCCCCTCTCTCTCTCCCCCCCCCCCCCCCCCTCGTCAAAGCGAACGTGTGCGAGGTTCTTGTTCAGCTGTGGTTTTAACACGATTATTTAGCTGTCACGATGTAGCTGGAGGATGGTGGTGGATGTCACAGAAATGGACTTACTGTGTCCAAGCGGTGGTGTTGGATGTCCAACTCTGGCAGTAGGAGTGAGCTTGGCATGGTGGGGTCCACATGTGCACGTTACCCTTTTAATGAATGGGAGCGCCTGTGCTGGCCACCAGGTGGTGCTGTATTCCACTCTCCAGCTCCACCTGGTGGCTCGGGTGGGGAGTTTCAGGGGGGACAGCGATGCCTCCTACTGTTGATCAGCTGCAAGACCAGGTGTTCTCACCATCCCATGTCTCTCTCTCTCGCTCCCGTGTCTCTCTCTCGCTCCCGTGTCTCTCTCTCTCGCTCCCGTGTGTCTCTCTCTCGCTCCCGTGTCTCTCTCTCTCGCTCCCCTGTCTCTCTCTCTCTCGCTCCCGTCTCTCTCTCGCTCCCGTCTCTCTCTCTCTCGCTCCCGTCTCTCTCTCTCTCGCTCCCGTCTCTCTCTCTCTCGCTCCCGTCTCTCTCTCTCTCGCTCCCGTCTCTCTCTCTCTCGCTCCCGTCTCTCTCTCTCTCGCTCCCGTCTCTCTCTCTCTCGCTCCCGTCTCTCTCTCTCTCGCTCCCGTCTCTCTCTCTCTCGCTCCCGTCTCTCTCTCTCGCTCCCGTCTCTCTCTCTCTCGCTCCCGTCTCTCTCTCTCTCTCGCTCCCGTCTCTCTCTCTCTCGCTCCCGTCTCTCTCTCTCTCGCTCCCGTCTCTCTCTCTCTCGCTCCCGTCTCTCTCTCTCTCGCTCCCGTCTCTCTCTCTCTCGCTCCCGTCTCTCTCTCTCTCGCTCCCGTCTCTCTCTCTCTCGCTCCCGTCTCTCTCTCTCTCGCTCCCGTCTCTCTCTCTCTCGCTCCCGTCTCTCTCTCTCTCGCTCCCGTCTCTCTCTCTCTCGCTCCCGTCTCTCTCTCTCTCGCTCCCGTCTCTCTCTCTCTCGCTCCCGTCTCTCTCTCTCTCGCTCCCGTCTCTCTCTCTCTCGCTCCCGTCTCTCTCTCTCTCGCTCCCGTCTCTCTCTCTCTCGCTCCCGTCTCTCTCTCTCTCGCTCCCGTCTCTCTCTCTCTCGCTCCCGTCTCTCTCTCTCTCTCGCTCCCGTCTCTCTCTCTCTCTCGCTCCCGTCTCTCTCTCTCTCGCTCCCGTCTCTCTCTCTCTCGCTCCCGTCTCTCTCTCTCTCGCTCCCGTCTCTCTCTCTCTCGCTCCCGTCTCTCTCTCTCTCGCTCCCGTCTCTCTCTCTCTCGCTCCCGTCTCTCTCTCTCTCGCTCCCGTCTCTCTCTCTCTCGCTCCCGTCTCTCTCTCTCTCGCTCCCGTCTCTCCCTTCTCTCTCGCTCCCGTCTCTCCCTTCTCTCTCGCTCCCGTCTCTCCCTTCTCTCTCTCTCTGGGGCTGGTTTAGCACAGGGCTAAAGAGCTGGCTTTTAAAGCAGACCAAGGCAGGCCAGCAGCACGGTTCAATTCCCGTACCAGCCTCCCCGAACAGGCGCTGGAATGTGGCGACTAGGGGCTTTTCACAGTAACTTCATTTGAAGCCTACTTGTGACAATAAACGATTTTCTCTTTTTTTTTTTCATTTCTCTCCCGTCTCTCTCTCCCTCTCTCTCTCTCTCCCCCGTCTCTCTTTCTCTCTCTCCTTCCCTATTTGTATTCCCTGCACACCTGTAACTTGTACCTAAGCAGTGGAGAGTGAGTGAGTGTGTGTGAGGACTGACACAGTGGAAAGGCCTTTGTGAACTGGGGGCGAGACTGAAGTGAGAGGTGCCGAGGGGAGTGGTGGTGAAGGTTTGGTGGGGCTGCTGGAAGTGAAGGAAGCCCCCGTGTTGTTCCTGTGAGAGGACAATGAGGGAAAGATATTGAGAAATCGGGACAAGGAAAACGTGCTCACACAACGGGATACAGGACGGGCGAGGGTCGGGGGAATTAATGGGGGATATCGGAAGGTTTCAGCTCCCCAGGATCTGGGATTTGGCACTGGCAAGCCCGACACTCGTCCCCCGCTGGGCAGCCTGTCTACGGGCCAGCCGCTCTCCAAGAGGTGGCTGCACCTTCGCCGCGAAGCCTCTGACCTGAAGGAGTTCGGAATGCTCGATTCTGCGATTACATTGTCCATGAAATGACGCAAGACCCCTCCAGCCTTCCCTCCCTCTGGCCCTCCCTCCTTCCTGTCTTCCCCCAGCTTTTCCCTGGACCGAGGGCAGTGGAAGGTTACGAAGAAGGTCTGAAATCCCATTTCAAATGGCGAACTCGCGGGCAGGTGGAGAGCCAGTGTGAACCCTTCTACTGTTCCAACGGGGAGGGCTGAGCAGCCGGTCTCTCCGCAGACAAGAGGGGGGAAGTAGTTGCAAGTCAGGGGGTGGCTGGAGAGAAGGGTGAGGGCATCCGAATTCTGATCAGACACGAGCACCAGTTTTGAGAAACAAAATATTCTGTAAAATATTGTAGATGCGGATCGGGAACCGACAGGGCGAAGGATGATGTTTTAAATGCCAAGGCTGTTTCTTGTAGAAACAAGTTGTTCGCTAATGTAAATATGTTTCTTCACGAATTTCTTTAATAAGATCTGTACAGGCGTTTCTTTTTGGTTTAAAATCGATGTTGACTTTTTTGATGCTACAACAATGAGCAAAAATAAAGTTTGAAGTAAAAAAAAATTAAACACAGGGGTCGTACACCACTCGCACACGCGGACGGGAGGGGGTTTGGGCGGTGGGGGGGGGGGGAAGAAGGAGATGTGCTGTCAAAGCTTTGCTGCTGCACCAGGGAACAGTTAATCGCCGGGCTTTTTTTTTCAATTCAGGTCAGGCAGGTTGACTAATGGGTCAAGGTGTCACCGTGAGGAATGAACCAGGGAATGGCTGTCTCCGCCAACCTTTTTGGTTGACAAGAGGCGCAATACATGGACATGCTCCTTGGCCAAGGACAGGACGGTGTGTATGTGCGTGAATATATGCAGCCTCAAGCACATATAAATGAGACGCAAGTCCAACCGATGAGCTTAAATTTTCTTTTTGGTGTAATTGGTGCAATCAGGATTATTCCACTTGTGTTGCCCGAGCGAGGGATTGCATCCATCGTTGATCACTGGGTTTCGCAAGCGCTGGCTGGCTGGATGCGGTCACCTGTCGCAAATAGCCGAACGGTCGCATGGTTTGATGCGACCCAGCAGTCATTGGGGCGTTGGGCCCACACAAATGGCATCACACCAGCCTTGAAACTCAGATAAACATTGCTCAATTGTGTGCAAGGCAGAAGGTCTGTTTTGGCTTAGCGGCACCTGGTTAATGGCGAATATACCATGTGTGATACTACTGCATGGTGGCAGCGTCAAGCAACGAGCTTCACTCACCTGTCGCTCGGATTTTTGGCAATACTTTGCCCTTCCGGGGAAAGCTGAGAGAGACTGGGCAATCTTCAGGACTGAAAGTGGCCGCCTTTGCCCACTTTGTGAGTGTGCGATATACAGTGAGCAATGACCCAATCGGGAGAAGCCATTGTCCTGCAGGATGTCTTTGATGCGACCCAGTCTCGGCACTAAACCTACATGGTGATCAAACGGCTCGGGGTCCTGTTTACAAGGTAGCTGAAGAGACCAATCTGTTGATGCTATAATGACCCCACATCACACCCCAGTGTTTGCTCGGATACCGGAAATGAACCCCAATCATTTTATTTGAATTTGTAAAGCTGAGAGAAAAGGATACTTTGCTCCAGGAGTGATTTCACGCACAAATAGGGATATGGTATATTTAAAAGTAAACATTAACAAACAACGTTTAATATCACAAACATAGCTTACAATTGCCAGTTGAACAATGCTTAAAAATAAAATGGAACACTAATTGATAACTGCTACCTTTATCTCCAATCAGGCAAAACCTGTCACAGGTCAAAACCCACTTTTAAATAGTTAGCAAACAGGATTACTTGCCTATCTTTGAATCGAACGATCTTATGAGAGACTCCTTGAAGAGAGTGAGATCCTTTCAGGAAACGGGCTGCTGTTCAGATCACACCATCTCGGAACAAACTCAAAACTGACCGCCACAGTCCGGGCCCCGCCCATTACGACATCCTCTTTATCCCACTCAAATCCCAAGACCTAATTCCAAGTTTAAATACATTGTCTCGAATTATCTACTTCCCAGAAATCATAATAAAATCCTATCACCCTCTCCTTTTAAACTTGTGTGGCTTGAGATGATATCACTTTTACGACACCTTAATTGCACCTTCTGCAGCCAGTGTCTGTCTTTCTTTTAAATCCGGATTTTTAAAAAATATATTACTGTAACAGATGTATACACACCCTAACCCAGGTATTTAAAGCCATGACTACACCAGATACATATAACACAATACATATACCAATTTCTCACAATATTCACAGCGCATGGAACTGGAGGAATCCCAACACACACACACACAAGCAATTTAAATTTTACCTGAAATAATCACAAATTAAACAAAAGCTATTCCCTGGTACATTCCTCATGGCAATGCCTCGAGAGTCAACCTGCCTGGATTGAATTGGAGCAAAAAGCTTTTTTAATTTAGAGTACCTGATTCTTTTTTTTCCAATTAAGGGGCAATTTAGCGAGCCGTACACCTACCCTGCACATCTTTAGGTTGTGGGGGTGAGACCCATGCAGACGTGGAGAAAATATGCAAACTCCACGCACAGACAGTGACCCGGGGTTGGGATCGAACCCGGGTTCTCGGTGCCGTGAGGCAGCAGTGCTAACTGCTGTGCCACCCCATGAATTGGAGCAAAAGGCTTGGCAGTTAAATGTTCCCTGGTGGATTCTCCCTGGCAAAGCTGCCACCAATCTGAATCCAATTTACCAACCAATCAGTACTCTCCTTCCATGCAGTATAAATTGTTGTTGCTTTTGAGATTTTGTGTCCCTGTGAATTTGTCCTGATAAGTGAAGGCTAAAAGCTTCGACAGTTTGTCTCTTTTTTTTATTTCTGCAATTTACATAAAGTAACTGGAATGTTCCTTGCGCTCCCCAACCGCCCTGTCGCTAGCCCAGCGACCCTGAATACTTGGGCTTGATTCTGTTGCTTTTGAAGATAAATTGGAGGTGACCGTCTTGGGTGGCTTTACGCTTTAAGAGTGGGGGTCTTGGTGGGCGTCGCATCTGCGTCACCCCAGCCTCGTCCCGCCCTCAGCTCCCTCCTCCCAGACTCGCCCCATCAATATCACCTTCCGTTCCTTTCTCCCTCTTTACCCACCCCCCCTTAAATATCTCAATGCAATTCCCCTGGCCCTCTCCCTACGGGAGCGAGTCCCACCTTCTCCCCATTCTCTGGGTAAAGACATTCCTCCCACGACCGGCAGGCGGGCAAGATGGCCGACACATGGGGGTGAAGGAGCCCCGGCCAGCCAGGAGTGAGGACGGCCAGCGACCTGAGCACCAGCGTCTCCCCCCCCCCCCCCCTCACCACCTGGAGACGGATGGACGAGCTTCCTGATGCAGGAGCTGACCGCCATGATGGAGGCAATCCGGAGAGAAATCCAGGTGGTGGTCAAGGTATCGTCGCAGAGGCAATGGCCACCATGCAGAAGGCAGTCGGCGGGCTGGCGAAGAAACTGATGACTCGGGAGAGGACGACCCTCGACCTGGAAAAGGCCTCAACGGACCAGAGCAACAGAACCATCGACCTGGAGGTAGAAGTAAAAAGGATTGGTGGCGGCCCAGGAGAACTTAAGGGGGAAAGTTGAGGACCAGAAGAAAAGGTCCCAACGATAAAACATCAGACTGCCAGAAGGTAACGAGGGCACATGCCCAACCGATTACATCGCCCAAATGCCGGGTGGTAGAGCGGTGCGGATATGGCATATGCCGTTCATCTTCATGAACCCTGCAAACTCCTCACTTGTGAAAGGAGTGCCATGGTCCCTGACCAGCAGCTTGGGGAGGCCATGCGAACTGAAAGATAAACACATCTTCTCAATGGTTTAATTTAGAGTACCCAATTAATTTTTTCCAATTAAGGGGCAATTTAGCGTGGCGAATCACCTAGCCTGTGGGTTGTGGGTGAAACCTTCGAAGAGAACGTGCAGACTCCACACGGACAGTGAACCAGAGCCGGGATCGAACCTGGGACCTCGGCGCCATGAGGCAACAGTGCTAACCACTGTGCCACCGTGCTGCCCTTTCTTCTCGATCATTGCACAGGACGTTGTTCCCGCCATCCTACGCACCTCAAGCCACTACGAATGGCCATCCATCAATAAAAGGCACGTGGATCCTTGAAAAGGGCCGGCGAAATCCGCATGCATGCGCGCCCAAGGCCGCCCTGGCCATTCCCAGTGATGTAGGGGCGCGGCCAGCGGAAGCTTCTGATGCTCCTGGCAACTGGAGCAGTTTTGGGCCACCTTCTCAATGGTCGGTGTCAAGGCCTGGCCGCCAGACATAACTCCGGGCCAACATCCTCATTTTGGTCACACCGGGATGCCCATTGAGCAAGTCCTTTAGTATCAGAGGGAGGAGGTGAGGGAACACAAGAGAAGCACACAACGAAGCACCAGGACTAGGGAAGGAGAGGGAGGGCCACACGGCAACACACCCCCCCTCGCATTCCCACATTGGGGTTTATCAGTGACTGTCTCATATTGATGGCACAGTACTCCCAGTGTGGTCTAACCGAGGGATATGGAGACCAGAACTGTGCACAGTACTCCCAGTGTGGTCTAACCGAGGGATACAGAGACCGGAACTGTGCACAGTGCTCCCAGTGTGGTCGAACTGAGAGATATGGAGACCAGAACTGTGCACAGTGCTCCCAGTGTGGTCTAACCGAGGGATATGGAGACCAGAACTGTGCACAGTGGTCCCAGTGTGGTCTAACCAAGGGATATGGAGACCAGAACTGGGCACAGTACTCCCAGTGTGGTCTAACCGAGGGATACAGAGACCGGAACTGTGCACAGTGCTCCCAGTGTGGTCGAACTGAGAGATATGGAGACCAGAACTGTGCACAGTGCTCTCAGTGTGGTCTAACTGAGGGATATGGAGACCAGAACGGTGCACAGTGCTCCCAGTGTGGTCTAACTGAGAGATATGGAGACCAGAACTGTGCACAGTGCTCTCAGTGTGGTCTAACCGAGGGATATGGAGACCAGAACTGTGCACAGTGCTCCCAGTGTGGTCTAACCGAGGGATATAGAGACAGGAACTGTGCACCGTGCTCCCAGTGTGGTCTAACCGAGGGATACGGAGACCAGAGCTGTGTGCAGTGCTCCCAGTGTGGTCTAACTGAGGGATACGGAGACCAGAGCTGTGCACAGTGCTCCCTGTGTGGTCTAACTGAGCGATATGGAGACCAGAACTGTGCACAGTGCTCCCAGTGTGGTCTAACCGAGGGATACGGAGACCAGAGCTGTGTGCAGTGCTCCCAGTGTGGTCTAACTGAGGGATACGGAGACCAGAGCTGTGCACAGTGCTCCCAGTGTGGTCTAACTGAGGGATATGGAGACCAGAACTGTGCACAGTGCTCCCAGTGTGGTCTAACCGAGGGATATGGAGACCAGAACTGTGCACAGTGCTCCCAGTGTGGTCTAACCGAAGGATATGGAGACCAGAGCTGTGCACAGTGCTCCCAGTGTGGTCTAACTGAGGGATATGGAGACCAAAACTGTGCACAGTGCTCCCAGTGTGGTCTAACCGAGGGATACGGAGACCAGAGCTGTGTGCAGTGCTCCCAGTGTGGTCTAACTGAGGGATACGGAGACCAGAGCTGTGCACAGTGCTCCCAGTGTGGTCTAACTGAGGGATATGGAGACCAGAACTGTGCACAGTGCTCCCAGTGTGGTCTAACCGAGGGATATGGAGACCAGAACTGTGCACAGTGCTCCCAGTGTGGTCTAACCGAGGGATATGGAGACCAGAACTGTGCACAGTGCACTCAGTGTGGTCTAACCGAGGGATATGGATACCAGAACGGTGCACAGTGCTCCCAGTGTGGTCTAACTGAGGGATATGGAGACCAGAACTGTGCACAGTGCTCCCAGTGTGGTCTAACCGAGGGATATGGAGACAGGAACTGTGCACCGTGCTCCCAGTGTGGTCTATCCGAGGGATACGGAGACCAGAGCTGTGCACAGTGCTCTCAGTGTGGTCTAACCGAGGGATACGGAGACCAGAGCTGTGCACAGTGCTCCCAGTGTGGTCTAACCGAGGGATATGGAGACCAGAACTGTGCACAGTGCTCTCAGTGTGGTCTAACCGAGGGATATGGAGACCAGAACTGTGCACAGTGCTCCCAGTGTGGTCTAACCGAGGGATACGGAGACCAGAACTGTGCACAGTGCTCCCAGTGTGGTCTAACCGAGGGATACGGAGACCAGAACTGTGCACAGTGCTCTCAGTGTGGTCTAACGGAGGGATATGGAGACCAGAGCTGTGCACAGTGCTCTCAGTGTGGTCTAACCGAGGGATACGGAGACCAGAACTGAGCACAGTGCTCTCAGTGTGGTCTAACTGAGGGATATGGAGACCAGTACTGTGCACAGTGCTCCCAGTGTGGTCTAACCGAGGGATATGGAGACCAGAACTGTGCACAGTGCTCCCAGTGTGGTCTAACCGAGGGATACGGAGACCAGAGCTGTGCACAGTGGTCCCAGTGTGGTCTAACCGAGGGATACGGAGACCGGAACTGTGCACAGTGCTCCCAGTGTGGTCTAACCGAGGGATATGGAGTCCGGAACTGTGCACAGTGCTCTCAGTGTTGTCTAACCGAGGGATATGGAGACCGGAACTGTGCACAGTGCTCCCAGTGTGGTCTAACCGAGGGATATGGAGACCGGAACTGTGCACAGTGCTCCCAGTGTGGTCTAACCGAGGGATATGGAGACAGGAACTGTGCACAGTGCTCCCAGTGTGGTCAAACAGAGGGATATGGAGACCGGAACTGTGCACAGTGCTCCCAGTGTGGTCTAACCGAGGGATATGGAGACAGGAACTGTGCACCGTGCTCCCAGTGTGGTCTAACCGAGGGATACGGAGACCAGAACTGTGCACAGTGCTCTCAGTGTGGTCTAACTGAGGGATATGGAGACCAGAACTGTGCACAGTGCTCCCAGTGTGGTCTAACCGAGGGATATGGAGACCAGAACTGTGCACAGTGCTCTCAGTGTGGTCTAACTGAGGGATATGGAGACCAGAACTGTGCACAGTGCTCCCAGTGTGGTCTAACCGAGGGATATGGAGACAGAACTGTGCACCGTGCTCCCAGTGTGGTCTAACCGAGGGATACGGAGACCAGAGCTGTGTGCAGTGCTCCCAGTGTGGTCTAACTGAGGGATACGGAGACCAGAGCTGTGCACAGTGCTCCCTGTGTGGTCTAACTGAGGGATATGGAGACCAGAACTGTGCACAGTGCTCCCAGTGTGGTCTAACCGAGGGATACGGAGACCAGAGCTGTGTGCAGTGCTCCCAGTGTGGTCTAACTGAGGGATACGGAGACCAGAGCTGTGCACAGTGCTCCCAGTGTGGTCTAACTGAGGGATATGGAGACCAGAACTGTGCACAGTGCTCCCAGTGTGGTCTAACCGAGGGATATGGAGACCAGAACTGTGCACAGTGCTCCCAGTGTGGTCTAACCGAAGGATATGGAGACCAGAGCTGTGCACAGTGCTCCCAGTGTGGTCTAACTGAGGGATATGGAGACCAAAACTGTGCACAGTGCTCCCAGTGTGGTCTAACCGAGGGATACGGAGACCAGAGCTGTGTGCAGTGCTCCCAGTGTGGTCTAACTGAGGGATACGGAGACCAGAGCTGTGCACAGTGCTCCCAGTGTGGTCTAACTGAGGGATATGGAGACCAGAACTGTGCACAGTGCTCCCAGTGTGGTCTAACCGAGGGATATGGAGACCAGAACTGTGCACAGTGCTCCCAGTGTGGTCTAACCGAGGGATATGGAGACCAGAACTGTGCACAGTGCACTCAGTGTGGTCTAACCGAGGGATATGGATACCAGAACGGTGCACAGTGCTCCCAGTGTGGTCTAACTGAGGGATATGGAGACCAGAACTGTGCACAGTGCTCCCAGTGTGGTCTAACCGAGGGATATGGAGACAGGAACTGTGCACCGTGCTCCCAGTGTGGTCTATCCGAGGGATACGGAGACCAGAGCTGTGCACAGTGCTCTCAGTGTGGTCTAACCGAGGGATACGGAGACCAGAGCTGTGCACAGTGCTCCCAGTGTGGTCTAACCGAGGGATATGGAGACCAGAACTGTGCACAGTGCTCTCAGTGTGGTCTAACCGAGGGATATGGAGACCAGAACTGTGCACAGTGCTCCCAGTGTGGTCTAACCGAGGGATACGGAGACCAGAACTGTGCACAGTGCTCCCAGTGTGGTCTAACCGAGGGATACGGAGACCAGAACTGTGCACAGTGCTCTCAGTGTGGTCTAACGGAGGGATATGGAGACCAGAGCTGTGCACAGTGCTCTCAGTGTGGTCTAACCGAGGGATACGGAGACCAGAACTGAGCACAGTGCTCTCAGTGTGGTCTAACTGAGGGATATGGAGACCAGTACTGTGCACAGTGCTCCCAGTGTGGTCTAACCGAGGGATATGGAGACCAGAACTGTGCACAGTGCTCCCAGTGTGGTCTAACCGAGGGATACGGAGACCAGAGCTGTGCACAGTGGTCCCAGTGTGGTCTAACCGAGGGATACGGAGACCGGAACTGTGCACAGTGCTCCCAGTGTGGTCTAACCGAGGGATATGGAGTCCGGAACTGTGCACAGTGCTCTCAGTGTTGTCTAACCGAGGGATATGGAGACCGGAACTGTGCACAGTGCTCCCAGTGTGGTCTAACCGAGGGATATGGAGACCGGAACTGTGCACAGTGCTCCCAGTGTGGTCTAACCGAGGGATATGGAGACAGGAACTGTGCACAGTGCTCCCAGTGTGGTCAAACAGAGGGATATGGAGACCGGAACTGTGCACAGTGCTCCCAGTGTGGTCTAACCGAGGGATATGGAGACAGGAACTGTGCACCGTGCTCCCAGTGTGGTCTAACCGAGGGATACGGAGACCAGAACTGTGCACAGTGCTCTCAGTGTGGTCTAACTGAGGGATATGGAGACCAGAACTGTGCACAGTGCTCCCAGTGTGGTCTAACCGAGGGATATGGAGACCAGAACTGTGCACAGTGCTCTCAGTGTGGTCTAACTGAGGGATATGGAGACCAGAACTGTGCACAGTGCTCCCAGTGTGGTCTAACCGAGGGATATGGAGACAGAACTGTGCACCGTGCTCCCAGTGTGGTCTAACCGAGGGATACGGAGACCAGAACTGTGCACAGTGCTCCCAGTGTGGTCTAACCGAGGGATATGGAGACAGAACTGTGCACCGTGCTCCCAGTGTGGTCTAACCGAGGGATACGGAGACCAGAACTGTGCACAGTGCTCTCAGTGTGGTCTAACTGAGGGATACGGAGACCAGAGCTGTGCACAGTGCTCTCAGTGTGGTCTAACCGAGGGATATGGAGACCAGAACTGTGCACAGTGCTCTCAGTGTGGTCTAACTGAGGGATATGGAGACCAGAACTGTGCACAGTGCTCCCAGTGTGGTCTAACCGAGGGATATGGAGACAGGAACTGTGCACCATGCTCCCAGTGTGGTCTAACCGAGGAATACGGAGACCAGAGCTGTGCACAGTGGTCCCAGTGTGGTCTAACCGAGGGATACGGAGACCAGAACTGTGCACAGTGCTCCCAGTGTGGTCTAACCGAGGGATAAGGAGACCGGAACTGTGCACAGTGCTCTCAGTGTGGTCTAACCGAGGGATATGGAGACCAGAACTGTGCACAGTGCTCCCTGTGTGGTCTAACCGAGGGATATGGAGACCGGAACTGTGCACAGTGCTCCCAGTGTGGTCTAACTGAGGGATATGGAGACAGGTACTGTGCACAGTGCTCCCAGTGTGGTCTAACTGAGGGATATGGAGACCGGAACTGTGCACAGTGCTCCCAGTGTGGTCTAACTGAGGGATAATGAGACCGGAACTGTGCACAGTGCTCCCAGTATGGTCTAACTGAGGGATACGGAGACCAGAGCTGTGCACAGTGCTCCCAGTGTGGTCTAACCGAGGGATATGGAGACCAGAACTGTGCACAGTGCTCCCAGTGTGGTCTAACCGAGGGATATGGAGACCAGAACTGTGCACAGTGCTCCCAGTGTGGTCTAACCGAGGGATATGGAGACCAGAACTGTGCACAGTGCTCCCAGTGTGGCCTAACTGAGGGATACGGAGACCAGAGCTGTGCACAGTGCTCTCAGTGTGGTCTAACTGAGGGATACGGAGACCAGAGCTGTGCACAGTGCTCTCAGTGTGGTCTAACTGAGGGATATGCAGACCAGAGCTGTGCACAGTGCTCCCAATGTGGTCTAACTGAGGGATACGGAGACCAGAACTGTGCACAGTGCTCCCAGTGTGGTCTAACCGAGGGATATGGAGACCAGAACTGTGCACAGTGCTCTCAGTGTGGTCTAACTGAGGGATACGGAGGCTAGAACTGTGCACAGTGCTCCCAGTGTGGTCTAACCGAGGGATATGGAGACCGGAACTGTGCACAGTGCTCTCAGTGTGGTCTAACCGAGGGATACGGAGACCAGAACTGTGCACAGTGCTCCCAGTGTGGTCTAACTGAGGGATATGGAGACCGGAACTGTGCACAGTGCTCCCAGTGTGGTCTAACTGAGGGATAATGAGACCGGAACTGTGCACAGTGCTCCCAGTATGGTCTAACTGAGGGATACGGAGACCAGAGCTGTGCACAGTGCTCCCAGTGTGGTCTAACCGAGGGATATGGAGACCAGAACTGTGCACAGTGCTCCCAGTGTGGTCTAACCGAGGGATATGGAGACCAGAACTGTGCACAGTGCTCCCAGTGTGGTCTAACCGAGGGATATGGAGACCAGAACTGTGCACAGTGCTCCCAGTGTGGCCTAACTGAGGGATACGGAGACCAGAGCTGTGCACAGTGCTCTCAGTGTTGGCTAACTGAGGGATACGGAGACCAGAGCTGTGCACAGTGCTCTCAGTGTGGTCTAACTGAGGGATATGCAGACCAGAGCTGTGCACAGTGCTCCCAATGTGGTCTAACTGAGGGATACGGAGACCAGAACTGTGCACAGTGCTCCCAGTGTGGTCTAACCGAGGGATATGGAGACCAGAACTGTGCACAGTGCTCCCAGTGTGGTCTAACCGAGGGATATGGAGACCAGAACTGTGCACAGTGCTCCCAGTCTGGTCTAACCGAGGGATATGGAGACCAGAACTGTGCACAGTGCTCCCAGTGTGGTCTAACCGAGGGATACGGAGACCAGAACTGTGCACAGTGCTCCCAGTGTGGTCTAACTGAGGGATATGGAGACCGGAACTGTGCACAGTGCTCCCAGTGTGGTCTAACCGAGGGATACGGAGACCAGAACTGTGCACAGTGCTCCCAGTGTGGTCTAACCGAGGGATATGGAGACCAGAACTGTGCACAGTGCTCCCAGTGTGGTCTAACCGAGGGATATGGAGACCAGAACTGTGCACAGTGCTCCCAGTGTGGTCTGACCGAGGGATATGGAGACCAGAACTGTGCACAGTGCTCCCAGTGTGGTCTAACCGAGGGATATGGAGACCGGAACTGTGCACAGTGCTCCCGGTGTGGTCTAACCAGGATTCTACGAAAGTTTACCTGAACGTCTCATTTTGAATTTGATTCCTAAGCGAATGAGAAGCCCAGGTCATTGACTATGGTTCCTTTCTATTTAAATTTAGAGGAGCCAATTCCTTTTTTTCCAATTAAGGGGCAATTTAGTGTGGCCAGTGCACCGAACTGCACATTTTTGGGTAGTGGGGGTGAGTCCCACGCAGACACTGGGAGAATGTGCAAACTCCACACGGACAGTGAGCCGGGGACGGGATCGAACCTGGGACCTCGGTGCTGTGAGCAGTGTTTGATCAATTAGACAGCTCCCCAGAGAGACAGCACAGGGGGAAGAGGGACAGAATGGCCCGATCTGTTGTGTATCGGCTTCGAAGAGGAGATATTAACTGGTGTCTCTCAGAGGAGGAGTCTGTGCGGAGTCTGCACATCCTCCCCGTGTCTGCGTGGGTTACCTCCGGGTGCTCCGGTTTCCTCCCACAGTCCAAAGATGGGCAGGTTCGGTGGATTGACTATGCTAAAATTGCCCAAAGTGTCCAAAAAGGTTAGGAGGTATTATTGGCCGGCTCATGTGGACAAGGTGCGGCGGTGGTGGGAAGGAGAAGGGGTAGAGTGGGTGAGGAGGAATCTTGTAAATGGTCTAGTTTTTGGGCTCTGGTGACAGCACCGTTGACAATGGCTCCGAGTAGGTATTCAGGGAGCCCAATGGTGTAGTCCACTGGGAAGATATGGAATCAGCTGAGGAGGCATTTTAGGGTGGAAGGGATGTCGGTGCTAACGCCGCGGTGCGAGAATCATGGGTTTGAGTCGGGGGGGCCGGGGGGGGGGGGATGGATAGTGAATACAGGAGGAGGAGGAAGTGGGGCTGGTCAAGGTGAGGGATCTGTATTTGGAGGAAGGGTTCGCTAGTCTGGAGGAGCTAAGGGAGAGAGTAGAGCTGCCGAGGGGGAGTGAGTTCAGGTATCTGCAGGTTAGAGACTTTGCCCGAAAGGTCTGGTGGGGGTTCCCTAGGTTGCCGGGATACGCCCTGCTGGAGTGACTGCTGCTTCCGGAGTGGAAGGGGAGGGAAGAATTGGGGATATATACAAGTGGCTGGGGGAGCAGAGAGGCGAGCGGGTGGTGAAGATGAAGGAGAAATGGGAAGCGGAGTTGGAAGGGGAGTATGGAGTGAGGCACTGCGAAGGGTAAACGGGACCTCCTCTTGTGCAAGGATGAGCCTGATACAGTTTAAGGTGGTGCACAGAGTGCATAGGTCTCGGGCGAGAATGAGTGGGTTCTTTCAGGGGGGAGGTGAGTGTGAGAGGTGACGGCGGGGGCCAGCGAATCACGCGCACATGTTTTGGGGTTGTGAAAAATTGGGAAGGTTCTTGGTGGGAATGTTCGCGGTCTTCGCCAGGATAGTGGAGGAGGGCGTCCGGTGGCGCTTGCGAGCGGAGCGGCCGTGTTAAGGCGAGGCTGCCGCCGGTCCGCGATATCGCGGTCTTTTCCAGGGGTTCCCCGGTGGTTTTTGAAAAACTAGACCCCTTCCAAGTAGGCCCTGCCTCCTTCGCCCTGTTCAAGTGCCAAAGCTCCAGTTGACGGAGCCGGATATTTAAAAGGGCGAGAGAGCAGAGACTGGTCCCGGTTGTAATGGTATGTAGACAGACATGTAACTAAAGGTGTTGCTAATTGTGTTTCTCTTTATTTGGCTCTGAATATGGCGGCCAGTATGGTCGCCTTCCTTAATTCTAATTACGTTTTGCTCTAGAGACGCCAGGTATCTCTCGATACTGCCACAAGGTTCAAACCTAATACTGATCAAAGACTCAAGACACCAGTTAGTAAGTTCAAACTTAATGCTCATTTATTTACAGTCAAATATACTCATGCACAAAACTCTACAGACTAAACTGTCACTACTGCTAAAGCCTATACTTAGCTTTGGGCACCCACTCAGTCAGAGGAACAATGGCCGTTGTTCGGTTCTGAGGCTGCTGGGGTCGAACTGGTACGGAATAACAGCTAAGGACGTCTGTCTGGTAGCGAGCGTTGACCTTGGACTTACTTGTTCTGGTGCAGCTTTGGCAGGTCTCTCCTCGGTGAGAGCCGGAGCCAAGAGAGCGATTCACTCTTGGGGGGGATCCTTCTTTTTCCCAATAGGGGCTTTGCGCACTTTTGGGCGGGCCTTGAACTTGGCCCCAATTAATTGGGCCGTTTCCCAATCGTTCCTATTGATTACCTCCAATAAAGGGGTGGGTGCCCTGATGGCTGGGCGTGTCCTAGGTGGCCGTTGGCCTGCTTTGTTCTGGTCTCCTCTGGCGCCGGGGTGGCTGCCTTAGTATCGTTTACTTAAATGTTACTCTTTTGTCCCCGGGGATGGCTCATTAGTATGGTAATGATTTTGCAGTTTTGGTCTTGTCTGGGAGCTGCGGCTCCAATCAACAGACAAACCCTGCACCTGCTTGCTTTCTCAGTATTGTCCATTTTCCCTGCAATCTTTGCAAAGTGTCCATTTTGTAATCGGGAAATGGCCATCCCAGATGGCTACACGCCCTCCTTGTGATCCTCAATGCGAAGCGTGAAGGATCACATTACTGCGTCGTCTTCTTCTCTGACCAAGCGGGGCACCCATAACCACTTCACGGGCTCTACACTGCCCTATCCTATGAAACGCAATTTTTACCTAAAATAATTTTACATACATACATCAGTATAAAGCTCTACGGGGCGCTATGACATTCAGGCATGCAAAATTTAAAAAACTGGAACCTCTAACTATCCTTAATAAACTATCCTCACTCAACCAATCAACAATAATTCTACAACATATTAAATGTACAAATAGCAGCGACACAAGTTTCTCTGGCTTGGCACACAGACACAGAGGGGTCCATTTCTTTATTGAACAAAACACACATAAAGAAAAGCGGATGCACTTTAATTCACTCGAAGCGTTGAGGGGTTTGGTGAAGTCCGAAAATAGGGGACCTGAACGTGTATACCGGGGTGCGGGAGCGGGAGGCTCTCCTTCGCCATTTTCTGAGTCTTAGTGTCTGCACGACACTGCAGAGTATCGCCAGTACTAAGAGGGCTTCTACTATGTACGATAGTGAATACCAGGTTATGAACTTGTTAACTATCTCGGGGTACGATGTACGGTAGGGGTGGGACTCATTCACGGCCTGTGTGGTCGGGGTCAGGGGGGTAGCGTCCGCGCGCAACTGAAGGGATCCCGCTAAGATCCAGGTGAACATGGATGTTGTCTTCACCTGTCCGTCTTTCTGTCTTCTTCCTTTTCTTCCTCTGGAGTTCCTGAGGTTCCGGAGTTCTGTGGACACAAGCATAATATCTGTTATTATCTTGCTTAAGATCTCGTATGTCTGTCTGTCTGTCCTTTGTTGCCAATTACCCTTTATAATTGGTCACCATCTGTGACTCCCTCATTTTCTTTTTGTTTTAAACGAAATATTTGGGACGAGACATCCGAGACAATTACTGACAGAGTGCGAGCTGTCTCGCCGCCTGTGCGATCTACCATCCTAGTGTTTGAGGTTGTAAATAGCACACGGAAGCAACCTCATGGTCGCCAAAAACAAACAAAAGAATTTTGAACGTAACGAGCCAAAAATGGGGTGCGTACGGGGAAGAGATGGGTGGAATCCCCGGGTAGGACGGTGATCAGTGCCGTATGTGCTCTACCCGAGCGTAGCTGACCAGAGGGGGGGGGGGGGTCCTCAGGCAGGGCGGGGACCAGTGCCGTTTCTCCACTGCCTGAGTGACCGGCAAGAACGGGTAAGAATGTGGTCGTCGTGGGGGCTGCCTCTCGTGATCGAATCAGGAGAGTAGCTATGAGTGGTGTCTGTCGACAAACTAGTTCCTCTGAAAAGTTGTCTGGGGACAAACTTGTTCCATTAACAGCCATTGGGCGTCAAAAGGGTGGTGGCGAGGGGCCATGAAAAACTTTCAAATTTACAAACACAAGCATGTACATTAAACGAACAAACATACAACAAACATGGTGCAGGTTCCATCAGAAAGGACACCGTATCTCTCCATCGGTTCCTTTTTACCATCATGTGGACACCTCATTGCTCAGTAGCGAACAGAGTCACAAAGGGATTCGCTTGGTGGGAGTCAGACTCTATGCCATCATCTTCTCCCGGCTGCCATACTCTTGACTGGAGTAGTTTGGCTAAAGCTGCTTGGGACGAATTGGGGTCCATCTCATCATTCAGGATGAGCCTGAACGAATTGTCTCGGTGCCAGAATCATGTGTCGAGGTTGGAGCTGCGAGGGGTTAATCCGTAATCGTCGGGCGGTGGGTCTGGGTCAGGGGCTTTGATGTACGTGATTTCGAAGGGGTCGCTGGAATCATGCTCGGATTCGCTGGGAGTGGGGCCTGGTGCGGGGGTATAATTATAACGTGGTGTGCTGTGGTTGTCGTCATTGCTGTCGCTGTCACTGTCGCTGTCGCTGCTGGTTGAAGGAAGGGAGAGGTGAAGTCGTGCCTCTGGGGGTGGAGTTGAAGATGTGTCTGAGGACGGGCTGGAGTGGCTGGGGGAGGGTAGGAATAAGTCATCTGTGGGTGGGGCGTGCTCGTCTGCTGCTGCGAGCAAGATGTGGTGTGAATAGTTGTTCTGCGAGCCATAAGCCTTAAGCTGGTTTATGTGAAACCACGCAGACTTACCATTGGGAGATGTGATCTTGTATACCGAGGGGCTTACTTTGTCCGAAATGGAGTACGGTCCAGAAAATTTGGGGGAAAGGAATGAACTGGGGTTGTATAGGGATAGCATCACTTGCTGCCCTACTACAAACTCGGTGGCATGTACCGTTTTATCGAAACAAGCCTTGCTTTGTTTCCTCCTGGTCCCAAGTCACATAGCTGCTGCGAGCTGAGCTGCCTTTATATTCTCAAGTAACTGCTGTACAGCATTTTAATGCGTGAGGGCGGTGACTGCGGGGCTGGCCAATTCCAGTCCTAATAAATACTCTGTCCCTTTCATGGGGCGTCCGGTCATGAGGGTGTGGGGGGTGTACCCTGTGGACGTGGATACCGTGTTTCTTAGGAACATCAGTGCGAATGGGAGAACTGAGTTCCAGGTTCTGTTGTTCTGTTGCACCATTTTCCTGCGAGTGGCTTTTAAAGTCCTGTTCATCCTCTCTACAATGCCGCTTGACTGGGGCTGGTATGCAATGTGAAACTTTTGCCTAATTCCGAAAATTGTGAGGACGTTTTTCATTACTCGTCCTGTAAAATGGGAGCCTTGATCGGACTCTATACTGCGTGGGAGGCCCCATCTTGTAAAGATGTGCTGTGTTAGGATTTTAGCTGTTGTCTTGCCGTATTCGATCTCGATGGAAAAGCTTCCACCCATTTTGTGAAGGTGTCTATGACCACCAACACATACTTTAACCATTTCTGCAGGGGGGTAGGGGTCCTATGTAATCTATCTGCAAATTCATCCAGGGGGCATTAACGGGGCGGGTGTGACTAAGCTGAGCCTTTCTTGCATATCTGTCCGGATTGTTCTGGGCACAGATCAAGCAATTTTCAATGTAGTGAGTAACATTGGCTTTTAAATCAGGCCACCAGCAGAGAGGTCTGAGGTCGGTTAGGGTGGGTTCAATGCCTTGGTGTCCATGATTGTCGTGGAACTGACAAATAATCTGGTTCCTGTCCTGGCTGAGAACTACATAAATGCCATCTTTATAATCACACCGTCGCGTGTGGTGATTGCGTTTTTAAACTTGTCATACGGGGCTGGGAAGGTTCCTTTTAAAACTTCCCTGAGTTTTTCATCTTCCTTCTGGGCCTTCGCTAAATCCTGAATGTTGGTCTGTGAGACCTGAACTGTGTGTACTGGGGTGCTCTCGGGGGGGTTCCAAAAGTAACCATGCCTGGAGCCTGCCTTCGCTAGGGCGTCTGCTTTAACGTTACCGGGGGGGGAAGAACGGTGATGTAATGATACCATATTTCCTATCCTTCGCTGTCTCTAGGATATAGAACATAGAACATAGAACGATACAGCGCAGTACAGGCCCTTCGGCCCACGATGTTGCACCGACATGGGAAGTCAAAAAACAAAAGCCATCTAACCTACACTATGCCATTATCATCCATATGTCGGAGTAATGGGGCTGAGGGTAGGGGCTTTCTGGCTGCAGAAACGAATCCTCTAGTTTCCCACAGAGGTAGGAATTCCATTAATCTATTACAGACATATAAGCTGACCGAATAGATATCTGCCGAATAGATATCTGTCAGGGTGGTCTACAATGTAAGCTATGGCTGCCAGTTCTGCTGCCTGCGAGCCTAGATGTCCTGGCAACTTTAGTGAAATCTCATCAAGGGCGTCCCTGCGCGTCCTCTACATAAATGCCACAACCGGTAATTCTCTTTCCGTTCAAAACTGTGGAGGAGCCATCCACATAAATTTTCAGGGGTGCGCACGTGTCTGTGGGCTGGGGTCTCTGGGGTGTATTTCCTGCTTTCCTGGGGGCTGACTGAGGTATAAATGGGCCTGTGTTGTGTTTAGTGGTGATGATCTCACACTCATGTGGGGTATCTGAATATTGCAAATTGTCGGCTAGGAAAGTGTGGGTCTTGGTTCTTTTGAGTGTAATGTCCCGTCCCTGTAAAAGAAGGGTCCAACGGGCTGCGCGGATTTGGCTGACTGTGCCATCTTTAAGCCGACCGTCTAATAATAGCTGTGTTGGGGTGTGTTCAGTGAGAATGGTGATGGGGTTG
Source organism: Scyliorhinus torazame (assembly GCF_047496885.1). Classification (NCBI taxonomy): domain Eukaryota; kingdom Metazoa; phylum Chordata; class Chondrichthyes; order Carcharhiniformes; family Scyliorhinidae; genus Scyliorhinus; species Scyliorhinus torazame. The sequence goes on along the minus strand of NC_092725.1, from coordinate 25,250,424 downwards.
AGTCCTGTAATGTAGGCGAAGTATTGACATGTCCAAAAATCTGCGAGCAGGTGCCTTTCGCAGGCAGAAAATCCTTGCTCGACAGGATCTGACACGCGTGAGGGTATGCCACGGGGCGTAATTGGTCATGGCGTTCCTGGAGGAGCACGGCCGAAAGGGTTCGGTCTGTGCTTGCTACTTCGATTGCGTACGGGGAAAGTGCTGAGTGCTCTTTTTAAAGCATCCATGAGAAAACATAACTTTCTTTACCCGTCAGTCTGGCCTCAATAAAATTCGAGATGGATTTGTAGGCATAGCATTAGTTATTTTTATTGCAAGTCTGACTCGTTTCTCAGAACCAAGAGCACAAGCTGCCTCTTAGGTCTACAGAATCGAGTGATTCTCAAGAACAAAGAAATCTCTACCAACACATTCAAATGGCATCAAGTTTCACATACACGATTCCCATAGGTCATCCTATACCCCTCCTGACCTGGCCATACATCCTGATTGGCTCACTTCTCATCCCTTCCTCTGGCCTCCTATTACCCAGCATCCTTTTCTCCTAATTCTCTAAACACCCCATCCCCCTCCTTTGCCATGCTCTCTGAAATCCTTTGTCTGTGAACTAACATGAATTAGACCGGCCTATATCTACATCACAGTAATTAATATCTTTAAAGTAACTATTTTACATCACATTCGTCATCCACGGCATCTGTATGCTGTGGAAGCCATTCCCAAGGTGCCTGCTTTTTGAGAAGTTCGGATAGGGGCGCTGCCTTTGTGGCGAAACTGGCGATATGGTTTTTGCAGTAGTCAACCAGTCCTAAAAATGACCGGAGGGCTGAGACATTATGGAGAAGGGGCAATTTGACGATCGAGTCAATTCTCTTTTGCTCAATCTCGCGTTTACCATGTGTGATTACTGTACCCAAGTAAATCACTTTTTCCTGCAAAATCTGGGCCTTCTTGGGGTTGACTTTACATCCAATTTCTTTTAGGAGTGCTGGGAGTTCGTCAAGAAGCGAAATGTGCTCTCCCTTTGTGTCTGTCTGTAGTAGCAAGTCATCTACATACTGGACCAGACAATCGGGGCGGGAAAGTTTTGCTAGTCTATTTGCCGGCTGTCGGTGGAAAATGGAGGGGAGTTGTGGAAGGCACGTCCACGTGTACTGTTGTCCGTGGAATGTGAAGGCGAATTTGTACTGGCACACTTTAACCAATGGAATGGACCAAAAGCAGTTGCTAATGTCCAGAACCAAAAAAATTTTGACTGGAGTCCCTGTTTGAGCATGGTCTCGGGACTCGTGGCTACGGTGGGGGCTGATGCTGGAGTTACTTTGTTCAGTTCCAGGTAATCAATGCTCAGTCACCATGATCCATCCGGTTTCCTGACGGGCCAAATTGGTGCGTTGTTTGTGGAGGCTACTGATCTGAGTACGCCTTGATCCAGCAAACTCTCTATTACTTTGGAGATCTCTTCCTCTGCTTCTTGGGGAAAACCGTACTGCTTTTGGGGTCTGGGGTCGGGACCTGTAATGTTTACCAAGCCAGCTATTTTGCCACAGTCGTGCTTGTGCTGTGCAAATGCTGCTTTGTGTTGCTGTAGGACTTCCCTAACCTGTTTGTCCTGACTAATGGCTCGAGGGTTGAACCAGAAGTCTCCGACTGAGCTAATCCTGTTTTCATAGTCTCCAACTGTGAGCGTGGCGGGGGCTCGTGCTGCCTTTGCCATTCTCCATACACATTTATTAACCGGATCAAAAGAGAAGTTGTGGGAGCTCGTAAAATCGATTCCTAGGATGTGTTCAGCTGTCTGGGGTAGATCGACCAAAACTGCGGGGTGTTTAGTTGTAATGTTCCCTATTTGTATCGCCGCAGGGGCTGTGATGTGTCCTTGTTGTAAATGGCCTGTAAAGCCGCTGAGTGTGATGGTGTTTGTTGTGGGCTACGTGTCTCGCTGAAACATCGTGGAGGAATTGAGTGTGGTGAAGGACCCTCCTGTGTACTAAAGAAATTCTACGGGGTGTCCCCAGATTTTGCCTGCTACGACTGGTCTACCGGACTTGTCCCAAAGGGTGTCGCGGACCCAAGTTGGGGAGCCCGAACACCGTCAGTCGGTGCCGTTCACGTCTATGTTCCCTGAACGGGCGCTAACGCTATGGATTGGCTTTGCCCTATTCTTATTTAGGGTACCTGTCTGTTGGTTTCTCTGCTGCTTTTGGGGCGGGTTGCACTCTCGTGCATAGTGACCTAATTGTCCACAGTTGTAACATTCCTGGGGTTTTGGCTGTGGTGGGCTGTTCCTGCCCTCATTTACCCATGCGGGGTTCTGGTGCGCTTTAACTGGATTCATATCTGCCTGCTCTACCTCGGGTTTTGCAAATGCGGTTTTGCCCTGGACGGATTGTTCCCAAGTGCGGGACAATCTCTTCAAAACCCATTTCCCGTTGTGGGCCTCGTCTGAGGGGTCGTAATTTGCGCAAGCTCTCTGTCCTGCGTCTGTCGCGCGAGAGACTAGGATTCAAGTCCATTTGGCCATGTTATCTGGGGACAAATGGGCACGGGCTAACTCTCCGAATACTGCGGTGAAATGCATCCACACGCGTCCAGCAAACGCTGTGGGGTGCTCTGTCTTCTTTTGCCTACACTTATTTAGGCCTTCTACGGGGTCTCCTCTGTTATAGCCGATCGCATCTGGGATCGCTGTGTGCATCTCTTGGAGTGAGCCTCCTCCTACATTCTGTGGGTCGGGAAGGGCTGCCACGACTGAAGGGTCGAGGCTTAAAACTGTGAGCTTCACTTGCTCCTTTTCGTCCAGGCCGTACATGGTAGCCTGCTGTTTAACTCTAGCGAAAAACTGGTGGGGGTCTGATGTGGGAAGGAACGGTGTAATTTTTCCACACGCGTCCCGTAATTGGGTCACGGTTAACAGGGTGGTATACAGGAAATCTGCGTTTCCTTCTGCTGCGGCCCTGCGGTGTGTGGTTACAGGGTTCATAGGGGTGTGTTCTGCTTGTGTAGTCGGGGGTTGGGGTGCTTTTCATTTCTGGGGGTTTTCCTGTGTACATGTCCCATGTACGTATCTGTGGGCAGTCTCATTTAACTCCTGCCAATCGAGGCTATTTTCCTGGTCTAACTGGGGTCCAAACGTATTTTGAAACCCATTCTGGGCAGAAAGCAGATTGCAATTCTGCAATTTGCTTCCAGCACTTTGCGTGGTCTACTGAGCTCTGCCTTTGTTCCATCGTGGAAGTGTGGAGTGCTCGTAGGGCTGCTTTCAAATTGCACCGTTTCTGCAATTGCTCTACCTGTTGCTCGGTTTCTTGTCTTACCAAGACCGCACGTTGCGTGTCCTGGTAGGCCTTATCGTACTGGGTCTGAAAACTACTCAAATGGGCGAGACAAGACTGGTGTGCCCACTTGGCATCATCCACCTCTCTGTCCCTCGCTGCTAACTGTTCTCTCAAATCTTTATTCTCTTTCTCAAACTCGCTCACATCTCCCTCACTATTTCTGTCTCTCTCCTCTATCTATCTACGGAGCGTCCTAACGACCTCCTCTGTGCCTCGCAATTGTGCCAAGCAGGACACGATTGCCATCGGCTTGCGAGCTTTCCCTAAGCTCTTCTTGTGGATCTCTGACAGGTTCTCCTACCAAGTATGTCCTTTACTCCCGGGTCCTGTTTCATCATTCATGCAGAATTCACTCCAAAGGGACCATCCTTTCCCTTTGAGGTACTTTCTGATTTCCTCTTCCCATACGGGACACTGTCCTACTCTACTGGTCGCTGCGACCTCTAATTCCTGGGGGTTCATAAGGCGTTCCTTTGCCTTCATTGCCATTTTCTCTATCTGGGTTCTCTACTGAATTTGGAACAGGGGGTGATAAAGTGGTGATGTAAACATGGGTACGGCTTACGCTATTTTCAGGCCTACAAAACCCCCGACAGTTTTACGCAACAAAATCTCTCAGATTTACCTTATATCCCTGTTAGTGCACATGCATTAACACACTTCCGAACCTCGGAGATTTGATCAGTATTGTTCTTACACTTGTGGTTTTTCTGTTTCCAATTGGATTCCAATTCAAATTTTGGGTTCTCTCGGAGTGACTAGGCCACTTCTAAGTCGAGTCCCGGCGGAGTCGCCAGTAAATGTTGCTAATTGTGTTTCTCTTTATTTGGCTCTGAAGATGGCGGCCAATATGGTCGCCTTCCTTAATTCTAACTACGTTTTGCTCAAGAGTCGCCAGGTATCTCTCGATACCGTCACAAGGTTCAAAACCGAATGCTGATCAAAGACTCGATACACCAGTTAGTCAGTTCAAACTCAATGTTCATTTATTTACACACACAGTTAAATATACTCATGCATAAAACTCTACAAACTAAACTATCACTACTGTTAAAGCCTATACTTAGCTTTGGGCGCCCACTCAGTCAGAGGAACAATGGCCGTTGTTCGGTTCTGAGGCTGCTGGGGTCGAACTGGTAAAGGGGAACAGCTAAGGTTGTCTGTCTGGTAGCGAGCGTTGGCCTTGGACTTACTTGTTCTGGTGCAGCTTTGGCAGGCCTCTCCTTGGTGAGAGCCGGAGCCAAGAGAGTGATTCTCTCTTGGGGGTTCCTTCTTATACCCAAAAGGGGCTTCGCGCACTTTTGGGCGGGCCTTGAACTTGGCCCCAATTAATTGGGCCGTTTCCCAATCGTTCCTATCGATTTCCTCCAATAAAGGGGTGGGTGCCCTGATGGCTGGGCGTGTCCTAGGTGGCCGTTGGCCTGCTTTGTTCTGGTCTCCTCTGGCACCGGGGTGTCTGCCTTAGTATCGGTTACTCAAATGTTACTCTTTTGTCCCCGGGGATGGCTCATTACTGCGGTAATGGCTTTGCAGTTTTGGTCTTGTCTGGGAGCTGCGGCTCCAATCAACAGACAAACCCTGCACCTGCTTGTTTTCTCAGTATTGTCCATTTTCCCTGCAATCTTTGCAAAGTGGCCATCCCAGATTGGCTACAAAGGGTTAATCACAACACCTAGCTGTAACACTACCACTAGAGGGCATTACTAGATCCACTGTATAACTGAGCTCCCAGAAGCTCAAGCTTGCCTTTCCATGCAGGAGTCATTAGATAGCAGCAGTGTAGCAGAGTAAGATCACAGCCCAAACACCACATGTAGCTTAGATACAGTTATACAGTTATTTATTCTTACTTTATTGCTAAAGTTAGTTCAGTGGAGTGTCAAACTTATTTATTAGTTTTATCGTTACTTAATAAATTTGTTCAGTTTACTTCGAAGACTCGAATGTTCTTCAACATCGTCTACAGTTCGTAACAACATATATTGCTTAAACCCAGTAATATGACATGGTACCAGAGTGGCTACTGAATCTACCTAGTTAAATTTAGTGAGTACAGAGAGAAGAATAGACAGCTATTCGGCAACAGCGCCTTCGGAACAAAACCTGCTGATTCCCAGCACGATGGACAGAGCACAAGGTCCTCGTTACCTCAGGATCACCGGTAACCTTAATGTTAACTGGCAGTTGTTTAGACAACAATTATTTAGGATCGTCTGACTTAACAAGCGCGCCAGATGCTCGTAAAATTGCTCTTTTATTGACTATGGCTGGTCCACACGTGATAGAGATCTACAACTCATTTAACTACTCAGAAGGTCAAGATAAAACAAAGTATGAGACCATCCTTGAGAAATTTTACAGCCACCGTCAAGTACAGACAAATAAGATATTTGAGCGCCACATCTTTAAAAAAAAGGGTGCAAGGGAAAGAGGAATCTTTTCACAGCTTTTTCACTGACCTTAAACTGTTAGCTCAATCCTGCAATTTTGCTGCACTAAATGACTCAGTGATTCATGATCAAATAGTGTTTGGAGGTATTGCTGAACACCTTAGAGAGCGATTACTCCGGCAAAAAGATCTGAGCCTTGAAATCGCTATTGAAACGTGTTTGGCGCATCAACAGTCCAAAAATCAGTACTTGCTGTATGAAACCGGTGAATGTGGCGCCAAAACCCTCCACGAGGCCGCGTGTATCAAGGCTGTGTCGCAATTGAAAAGGCTCCACATTTCAGACGGCAGTCATCCTGCGCGCGCTCACTCGGGCCCCGCACATGTGCACTCCGCAAAAAAAGTGCGACACGGCCGAGAACCGTTCTGCGCATGCGCGAAGACGCACGGAACATCCTGCGCAAGGTGTGGCACTGCCCACTTTTGAAAAAAAAAAAAGCCCTGCGAAAGGCAAACAATGTCTCCAATGTGGAAGACTGAATCACGATGCTGCATAGTGCAGATCTGCACTCGAATTTAAAACTCACAGATAGAACTTCAAGAAGAGTAACATTGGCAGTGTACAACTTAAAACAGATGAGTCTGATCAAGGTAGTGCAACAGATCCTGAAGATTATTGCCAGGATAAAACATTCCAAATGGGAATTATTGAAAAGCTTGAAAACTCCCCAGGGAATACATCACAATCCATGCCATTGATTCCGACGCTGAATGGAACACAGAGTTGGATGTAAACAGATTCCCGATTAAATTCAGCTGGACACAGGTGCCTCCGCCAACCTGCATTCGAGGCTCGACTTCTCGAAGCTCAAGCAAGCTCCCAAACTCCTTCCAGCTGTCTGCCAACTGCAGGACTACAATGGCAACGCAATCTCGTCATTGGGGTCATGCCATTTAGTCGCGTCCAACAAACACGTAGAGGCGAGCCTGAGATTTGAGATTGTCCAATCAGATAAGTCGTCGCTCTTAGGTGCGAAAGCCTGCAAGCAGTTGAACCTTATTCAAAGGAAGAAGTCTTACAACACCAGGTTAAAGTCCAACAGGTTTGTTTTGAATCACTAGCTTTCGGAGCACTGCTCCTTCCTCAGGTGACTGAAGAGGTGGGTTCCAGAAACACATATATAGACAAATTCAAAGATGCCAGACGATACTTTGATTGCGAGTCTTTGCAGGTAATTAAGTCTTTACAGGTCCAGACGGAGCAACTGGAGAGAGGGATGATCACAGGTTAAAGAGGTGTGAATTGTCGCAAGCCAGGACAGTTGGTAGAATTTCGCAGGCCAGATGGTGGGGGGTGAATATAATGCGACATGAATCCCAGGTCCCGGTTGAGGCCGCACTCATGTGTGCGGAACTTGGCTAACAGTTTCTGCTCGGCGATTCTGCGTTGTCGTGCGTTCTGAAGGCCACCTTGGACAACGCTTACCCGAAGATCAGAGGCTGAATGCCCTTGACTGATGAGGTGTTCCCCGATTGGAAGGGAACATTCCTGCCTGGCTATTGTCGCGCGATCATCGCAGACATCGCGTGACAATCGGCAGGCAGGCAATTGAAGGAATACTCGATCAATATCCAGATGTTTTCAGCGGAATGGGCTTACTTCCATTTGAGTACAAAGTTTTGCTGCGTGCTGATGCAAAACGTGTAGTTCACCCACCAAGGAGAGTTCCTGCTCCACTGAGAGAACGGTTAAAATCAGAGCTAGCAGGTCTCCAGAAAAAAATCTCCACAGTCACTGAACCGACTGACTGGGTCAGTTCAGTGGTGTGCGTAAACAAGCCTTCGGGTGATTTAAGAATCTGCCTAGACCCTAAGGACCTAAACAAGGACATAATGCGGGAACACTTTCCCAAAAAGGGAAGAGATTACAAGCGAGATGGCACACGCGCGCATCTTCACCAAGCTGGATGCATCTCAAGGATTCTGGCAACTACAACTAGAAGAATCCAACAGAAAGCTCTGCACCTTCAACGCGCCTTTTGACAGATTGTGTTACAATCGAATGGCATTCGGAATCATTTTGGCATCTGAAATATTCCACCGCATCATGGAACAGATGATGGAAGGAATAGACGGAGTTCGTGTCTACGTGGATGATGTTATCATCTGGTCTTCGACTCCAGAGGAACATGTGTCGAGACTGCAGAGAGTCTTCAAACGCTTACACGAGCATGGCCTCAAGCTAAACAAATCCAAATGCAGCTTTGGAATGTCCATGCTCACGTTCCTGGGTGACCAGATACCAGAACACGGTGCACGACCGGACACGGACAAGATAAAAGCCATTGAAGCAATGAAAGTCCCTGAGGACATGAAAGCAGTCCTTCGCTTCCTTGGAGTGGTGAATCTTTTCGGCAAATACATCCCAAATTTGACAAACCACACAACACCTCTGAGGAATTTAATCGAAAAATGAACCTCATTCGAGTGGATGACGGAACATCAAAACGAGTGGTTGGAGTTCAAGGCGAAACTCACAACTGCACCCGTCTTAGCGATCTTTGATCTAGATCGTGAAACCAAGATTTCGGCTGACGCAAGTCAGGCTGGTATTGGAGCAGTGTTGCTACAGAAAGACAACACCTCGTCATGGGTCCCAATAGCATATGCATCACGTGCAAAGTCACCGACAGAGGCTCGGTGCGCTCAAATTGAAAAGGAGTGTTTAGGTCTCGTCACTCGTATCTTAAAATTCCAGGATTACGTTTACAGCCTGCCAACATTCACCGTTGAAACGGATCACAGACCGCTGGTGCACATCATCCAAAAAAACCTAATTGACATGATTCCTCGATGACAAAGGATACTACTCCAACTTCGGAGATATGGGGCGAAATTCACCCGAAACGGCACAATGACTGCCGACTGGCGCCCAAAACCGCGCCAATCAGACGGGCATCGCGCCGCCCCAAAGGTGCGGAATGCTCCGCATCTTTGGGGGCCGAGCCCCAACATTGAGGGGCTAGGCCGGCGCCGGAGGAATTTCCGCCCCGCCAGCTGGCGGAAACGGCCTTTGTTGCCCCGCCAGCTGGCGCGGAAATGACATGTCGGGGCGGCGCATGCGCGGGAGCGTCAGTGGCCGCTGTCAGTTTCCCGTGCATGCGCAGTGGGGAGAGTCTCTTCCACCTCCGCCATGGTGGAGACCGTGGCGGAGGCGGAAGGGAAAGAGTGCCCCCACGGCACAGGCCCGCCCGCGGATCGGTGGGCCCCGATCGCGGGCCAGGCCACCGTGGGGGCACCCCCCGGGGCCAGATCGCCCCGCGCCCCCCCCCCCCCCGCCAGGACCCCGGAGCCCGCCCACGCCGCCTTGTCCCGCCGGTAAATAGGTGCTTTAATTTACGCCGGCGGGACAGGCAATTTATCGGCGGGACTTCGGCCCATCCGGGCCGGAGAATCCAGCGGGGGGGGGGGCCCGCCAACCGGCGCGGCGCGATTCCCCCCCCCGCCGAATCTCCGGTGCCGGAGACTTCGGCAACCGGCGGGGGCGGGATTCACGGCAGCCCCCGGCGATTCTCTGACCTGGCGGGGGTCGGAGAATGACGCCCCTGATTTCAATCTTGTATATATGCCTGGCACAGATCCAATCATTGCAGGCGCGTTGTCTTGTTCAGTCACTTCACCAAGTGAACCACTAGAGATTGGATTGGATTGGATTTGTTTATTGTCACGTGTACCGAGGTACAGTGAAAAGTATTTTTCTGCGAGCAGCTCAACAGATCATTAAATACATGGGAAGAAAAGGGAATAAAGGAAAATACATAATAGGGCAACAGAAGGTATACAATGTAACTACGTAAGCACCGGCATCGGGTAAGTATACAGGGTGTAGTGTTAATGAGGTCAGTCCAGAAGAGGGTGATTTAGGAGTCTGGTGACAGTGGGGAAGAAGCTGTTTTTGAGTCTGTTCGTGCATGTTCTCAAGCTTCTGTATCTCCTGCCCGATGGAAGAAGTAGGAAGAGTGAGTAAGCCGGGTGGGAGGGGTCTTTGATTATGCTGCCCGCTTTCCCCAGGCAGCGGGAGGTGTAGATGGAGTCAATGGATGGGAGGCAGGTTTGTGAGATGGACTGGGCGGTGTTCACGACTCTCTGAAGTTTCTTGCGGTCCTGGGCCGAGCAGTTGTCATACCAGGCTGTGATGCAGCCCGATAGGATGCTTTCTATGGTGCATCTGTAAAAGTTGGTAAGGGTTAATGTGGACATGCTGAATTTCCTTAGTTTCCTGAGGAAGTATAGGCGCTGTTGTGCTTTCTTGGTGGTAGCGTCGACGTGGGTGAACCAGGACAGATTTTTGGAGATGTGCACCCCTAGGAATTTGAAGCTGCTAACCATCTCCACCTCGGCCCCGTTGATGCTGACAGGGGTGTGTTCAGTACTTTGCTTCCTGAAATCAATGACCAGCTCTTTAGTTTTGCTGGCATTGAGGGAGAGATTGTTGTCGCTACACCACTCCACTAGGTTCTCTATCTCCCTCCTGTATTCGGACTCATCGTTATTCGAGATCCTATCGTCAGCAAACTTGTAGATGGAGTTGGAACCAAATTTTGCCACGCAGTCGTGTGTGTACAGGGAGTAGAGTAGGGGGCTAAGTACGCAGCCTTGCGGGGCGCCGGTGTTGAGGACTATTGTGGAGGAGGTGTTGTTGTTCATTCTTACTGATTGTGGTCTGTTGGTCAGAAAAACGAGGATCCAGTTGCAGAGTGGGGAGCCAAGTCCTAGGTTTTGGAGCTTTGATATGAGCTTGGCTGGGATTATGGTGTTGAAGGCGGAGCTGTAGTCAATAAATAGGAGTCTAATGTAGGAGTCCTTGTTTTCGAGATGCTCTAGGGATGAGTGTAGGGCCAGGGAAATGGTGTCTGATGTGGACCGGTTGCAGCGGTATGCGAATTGCAGTGGATCAAGGCGTTCTGGGAGTATGGAGGTATTGCGCTTCATGATCAACCTCTCGAAGCAATTCATTACGACTGAAGTTAGGGCCACTGGTCGGTAGTCATTGAGGCACGTTGCCTGGTTCTTCTTTGGTACCGGTATGACGGTGGTCTTCTTGAAGCAGGTGGGGACCTCGGAGTGGAGTAGGGACAGGTTAAAGATGTCCGTGAATACCTCTGCCAGCTGGTCCGCGCAGGCTCTGAGTGCACGACCAGGGACCCCGTCCAGACCCGTCGCCTTCCGAGGGTTCACTTTCAGGAAGGCCGATCTGACTTCGGAAGCTGTGATGATGGGTATGGGTGAATTATGGGCTGCTGGGGCACTCGCCAGCGGATTGTTGGTTACCTGCTCGAACCGAGCATAGATTGCATTGAGTTCATCGGGGAGGGGTGCACTGCTGCCAGAGATACTGTTCGGCTTCGCTTTGTAGCCCGTTATGTTGTTTAGTCCTTGCCACAACCGCCGAGAGTCTGTCTGTGACTCTAGCTTGGTTTGATATTCTCTCTTGGCATTCCGGATGGCTTTGCGGAGGTCGTACCTGGATTTCTTGTATAGGTCAGGGTCGCCTGCCTTGAACGCCTCAGATCTGTCCTTCAGTAGGGAGTCAATCTCGCGATTGAGCCATGGTTTCGGGTTGGGGAACGTACGTACTGCTTTCTTTGGCACGCAGTCGTCCACACATTTGCTGATGAAGTCTGTGACGGTGGTGGAATACTCATTTAAGTTGGTCGCTGAGTTCTTAAATATGGACCAGTTCACTGTCTCTAAGTCACGTAAGAGCTCTTCTGTCTCCTCGGACCAGCACTGCACGACCTTCTTAGCTGGATTCTCCCGCTTGAGTTTCTGCTTGTATGTCGGGAGAAGGAGCACCGTCTTATGGTCTGGTTTCCCAAAGTGCGGTCGGGGGATGGAACGGTAAGCACCCTTGATTTTTGAGTAGCAGTGGTCAAGAGTGCTGTCGCCCCTGGTGGGACAGGAGATGGGCTGGTGGAATTTTGGCAGTACACTCTTGAGGTTGGCCTTGTTGAAGTCTCCGGCCACGATGAACAAGGCCTCCGGGTGTTCGGTTTCGTAGTTGTTTATTATTGTGTATAGTTCGTCCAGCGCCTTCCTCACTACTGCCTGGAGTGGGATGTAGACCGCTGTGATAATGGCTGAAGTGAACTCACGTGGAAGATAGTATGGGCGGCACTTCACGGTCAGGTATTCCAGGTCTGGGGAGCAGTAGGTCGCCAGAGTCGCCACATCCAAGCACCAGGAGGAGTTGATGAGGAGGCAAACCCCTCCACCCTTCGCTTTGCTTGATGATGCCGTGCAGTCCACCCGGTGAATTGATGAGCCTTCAGGTTGTATGGCACAGTCCGGTGAGGCAGGGGTGAGCCATGTCTCTGTGAAACGGAGCACACAGCAGTCTCTTACTTCCCTCTGAGAGGTAAGTCTGCCGTTAAGTTCATCCAGCTTGTTTTCGATTGCTTGGACGTTTGCCAGGAGTATGCTGGGGAGAGGGGTCTTGAAACCTTGTTGCTTCAGTCTAACCTGCAGACCGCTGCGTTTCCCTCGCTTCCTCGGTCGGCGGCTGCTGCTGGATGATCCTGGGATCCGATGGCCGATGTCAGCTCTTGTGGAAGGTAGGTGGTTGTGTCTGGCGGGGTCCAGGGTGCTGGCGGGGACCAGGGTGCTGTTTACGTATCTGGGGTCGCGTCTGGCAGGGTCCCGGGCTCTGGTTGAGGTAGAGGGATTGCTCGGGGGGCATGTTTGCGATCTGGATGTGTCCCGACGTTCTACGGGCGCGGGAATACCTTGCAGCGCGTTTGGGTCCTCGTGCGCGGTCTCCGCCGTTTTGGGGGGTCCTGGGTCGTGGGCAGGGGCTTCCTGAGGCAGGTTGGGCTGGGTCCCGTGGTCTGTTCCCTCCCTGGGCGCTCCTGGGGTCGGATCTTGAAGTAGGCCCGGTCGGGCCTCCACGTGGATTTTTCTTTCTTCCATCACCAGGTAGGTCGGGTCGCTGGGCGGGTCTCTGGGGGTCGCGTTGGGCCAGGTCTTGCCGTCGTGGGTCGGGTCGGGAGTTCCGGGGACTGGGCAAGGCGATCCGGGGGCTGGCGTCGGTAGTTAGGCCGGGTTTGGAGCTCCGAGGTCCGGGTCGGCTCAAAATCGAGGTCGGGGCTTCACTTCCGGTTTGGGCCCAATCTTCTTCCAGGTCGCGGAGGTCAGGTCGGGTCGGGTCAAAAGGTCTCCACGGGCCTCGGAGGATGTTCATGCCTGCAAGAGAGGATAAAATCCAAGCCTGCAAGAGAGATAATCCAACACATCGAGTCTCAGGTACAAATGTGCGCAGACAACCTTCCTGCAAAGGATGAAAAAATAATTCTCATCAGAGAAGAAACGAAAAAAGATCCCTTGCTGCAACGAGTCACTCTTAACTTCAACAATGGGTGGCCGAAAGGGCAATGTCCGCAATTCCACAATGTTCAAGCCGACTTAACGATGATTAATGGAATACTGCTGAGAATGGACGTATTAGTCATTCCGCTGCATCTCAGGCCGATGGTACTTGGTCAAATTCACGAGGGACACCTCGGGATAGAAAAAGGTAAACGAAGGACCAGGCAAGCCGTCTACTGGCCTGGCATCAATCAGGACATCACGGACATGGTCTTGGGATTTGGAGTTCCAACCAGCGCAGTGGGAGGTGACTCTTCAACCACACAACTTGGAAACCTCTCCGTGGTCCAAGGTAGGCATTGACCTATTCCACTCCAATGGTTGTGACTACGTACTCCTAATGGACTACTACTCGAACTACCCTGAATTAATGAAGCTGTCCGACCTCACCTCAAAGACCGTGATCAGCTTCGTAATGCTCAAACATATTGCTACAACAGACATGCAACTCTGGAATCGCTATCTCCAGAAGATACCGTCAGAATCAAAATTCCTGATGGAGGTCTGCTCCAGCTATCATCATTAGACAAGCCACACCCAGATCCTATATTCTCAAAACTTCTGATGGCAACATCATTTGTAGAAATCGAAGGGCACTTCAGGAAATCACACGCCCACAATTGCTTTTTCCTCAAGTTCCATTTAATGAAGAAATATTTCGGGAACCACAACCAACAACTCTACTAGTCGTGATTCAAAACATCAACATCGCCACCGCAACTTGGAAGAAGGTCAATGAGAACAAGAAGGCGACCTAAAAGACTGAATTTATGAACATTTTGTTGACTATATTTGCTGTGTACATATCACGATCTTACCTTTAATCTCACTATCCATTTTTACTTCTAACCAAGCAAGAAATGTGAAAAAAAGGGGGGATGTAATGATATGTCGACAGACATGTAACCAAAGGGTTAATCACAACACCTCGCTGTAACGCTACCACTAGAGGGCACTGGATAACTGAGCTCCCAGTCGCTCTAACTCTCTTTCCCATGCAGGAGTTACCAGATAGCAACAGTGTAGCAGAGTAAGATCACAGCCTAAACACCACGTGTAGCTTAGATGCGGTTTGTACAGTTATTTATTCTTACTGTATTGCTAGAGTTAGTTCAGTGGAGTGTCAAACTCATTTATTAGTTTTAACGTTACTTAGTAAATTCTTTCAGTTTACTTCGAAGACTCGAATGTTCTTCAACATCGTCTACAGTTCGTAACAACATATATTGCTTAAACCCAGTAATATGGGTGGGTTCAGTGGAGTGGCTATACGTGGAGGAGTAGCGGGGATCGCGACTTTGTTCCCTCAGAATCAACCAGAAATTCGGAGCGCTCAAAGAGCACGGAGAGGATAATTTTTTTTACTCGCTCCTGAGAACTTGAAAACTTAAAATTTAAAAAGAAATCTGTTTTAAAAAAAAAAAAGAAGATTTCCACCTAAAAACCAGCAAAAGGCGAGAGGCACATAAATAAAGGCCTGCAAATAATAATAAATCGGGCGGATGGCAAGATGGAAGGAGCAACAGCGAAGGCGAAGGAAAAGGGCAGGAGCGGCGGGCACGCAGGCAGATGACCCCACGAGAAGGGACGGAGGTTCAGGCGAACCTGGAAGGGGTAAATCTGGCGACCGAACAGCGGTGCAGGAACAGAACGTGGCGACCATCCCCCGGCACAGGGGGAAGAATAGAGAAGCATACTGAAAAGGGGGCTAAACGCCACTGTCACGTGTTATGGGCGAGGCGTTTTCAGAACCCCAAAATGTATCATGGAGTTCAACCAACCTCCCCCTTTAATGGATTGTTGCTTTTGAAGCACACGGCTTGTTCTCCAGGTGTGGGATTACAATTATGGACACGTGGTTTTTAACACAAAACAATGTTTATTCTATGAACTCAACTTAACCTTTTAAATAAACATTGGATCCCTTAACACCCCTTACTTCAAAGATAAACCTGAAAATATTACAACACTAAATAATCCTTCAGTTATTCCTTTCAACATCCATGAGACTTAACACCTTTAAACAGAAACACATCAGGTTAAAGGCTTTACTATTATGAGTTTAAATCACCCAAATGATCCAGAGATAGTCTTTCATGGCAGAGATCACAGCAGATCCAGCTCACTGCAAAACACAGAGCTCTTTTTCAAACTGAAACTCCAAAATGGCTGAACTGAGCTCAGCTCCACCCACTCTCTGACATCACTGTTTTCTTAAGGGTACATTGCTTAAACATCCATTTCTTAAAGGTATTCTCACATGACACATGCGAGAGTACCCTTTAAGAAATGGGTGTTTAAGAAATGTACCTTTAAGAAATGGAGCTGCTCATGTTACTGGAGTGATGTCAGAGTGTGGGTGGAGCTGAGCTCTACTTCTGCTTTTAGTTTTGGTTTGAGAAGAGCTTGGGGTGTGTCTGTGTCTTTCAGGGAGATGAATCTGAAGTTAAAAGTGAGCTGCACTGCTGTTGATCTCTGCCATCCAAAGACTATCTAAGGATCATTTGGAGAACTCAGAATTGTAACAAGGTCTCAGTATTGAATATAAATCTAATGTGCTCCTGTTTGAAGGTTTGTTAAGTCTTTTGGATGTTAAAAGGACAGCATACAGATTACTTCGTGTTGTATTCTTTGGGGGTTGTATTTGAATTAATGGTTGCTAAGATGTTCACTGTTTTAGAAAGGTTAACTTGAGTTCATAGAATAAACATTGTTTTGCTTTAAAAAATACTTTTCCATTTCTGCTGTCCCACAACTGTAGAGTGGGCCGTGTGCTCCCCATACCACAATCGATTAAAAGTTGTGGGTCAGGTGAACTCCATGATACACTTTGGGGTTCTCTAAACCCTGACCCAGAACACCACAAAGGAGGCGACCAGGACGGAGCTCCACACGTTGATGAAGGAGGTGCTGTCGGGGACGACGGACAAAATGCAACGAACAATCGAAGGCCTGGGAAGGAAGGTGGAGGCGCAGGAGAAAACAATCCTGGAGATGGAGAGGGCCGCCTCGGACCAGAGCGACAGGATCGTAGCTCTGGAACCCTAGGTGAGAAAGTTGGTAACGGCCCAGGGGAGCCGAAGAGGGAAAGTGGAGGACCAGGAAAACAGGTCCAGGCGGCAGAAGGTCAGAATAGTGGGTCTGCCAGAGGGGATGGAGGGCAGAGACCCAACGGGCTACATCGCCCGAATGCCGGGCAAGCTAGTGGGGCGGCACGGCTTTCCAAACCCCCCCCCCCCAGAAATGGGCCGAGCTCACAGGTGGCTTCGACGAGGGGCCCGAAGCTGGGCAGCAGCCCACAGCGATTATCGCGAAGTTGCACGGATTCCAGGACCGGGGAAAATACGTCGGGTGAAATCGTGCACGTGGGAAGGGAAGATGAGAAGGGCGTACCAGGACACTGGGGCGGACCTGGCAAGAAAGAGGTCCGAGTTCAGCAGCTCAAACTCAGCACTCTACAAAAGTGGGGTGCGATTCGGGATGCTATTCCCAGCCAGACTCTGGCTAACACTCCAGGGAAAAGAACTGTATTTCAACGTCCCAGCGGAGGATGGTGAGTTCGTGAGGAACAACCACAACAGCAAGGAAAGCCGCGGGGGCGGGGAAAGAATCGGAACAAAGAGCAGAAGACAGACGGCAAACAGAGACAGTAAGATCATGAACTGTACACATCTGTTTACTGTTTTGCGCAGGACTGTGCTGCCTCGTTTTCGGGCTCGTCTCTACCCTCGTTGTGAGGAGGGGGAGCGGAGCGAGGGTGAGATAAGCGGACAGGAGGGCGAGACAAGGGGTGGAAGGAGGAGGGTAAAGCAGGGCCAGAGCTGGGCAAGTACCGGGACGGGGGGTCACCGTACTTGCGAGGAGGGCCAACACGGGAGGTCAGAAAGAAAGGAGGGCCGCGGCCCGCGTCTCAGGGGAGAGGGAGTGCCTGGCACAAAGAGGGGGGTACGGGGCAGAAGGGGGGGGGGGGAGACTGAGGGACAGGGACTAGGGCGGGGGGGGGGGGGGAGGAGCGCAGAACGAAAAAGAAGCAAAGAGAAGGCTGAGGCAGAGAAGCAGGGCGGACACAGGCCTCGGCCGGCACGGAGCAGGGCGAGGAACCAAGATGGCGTCGCAAACAGCCACTCGGAAGGGCATCAGGGCGAAGGGAGACCCCAGAGGGCAGGGGCGCACCCAAGTGGCGCACACAGAGCTGGCGGCCATGTTGGGTGCCCCCTAGGCACAGGGAAACCCTGGAGTGCTGGGGCCCGACCTCATGGTGAGAGCGGCGTCCACGGCGAGAGCGCGACAGACGTACCATTCATGTTACGGGACGAGGGCTAGCGGGGTAGCAATGCTAATTAACAAGAGGACCAGGTTTACAGAAATCAAGACAGTTACGGACCCAGGGGGATGGTACGTCACGATCAGCGGTGTCCTAGAATGGGCACCGGTCGTACTGGTAAATGTGTACGTTCCCAGCTGGGACGACACAGAATTCATAAAGACCATGGTGGAAATCCCCGACCTTGACACACACCGACTGATGGGGGGGCGACTTTAACTGTGTACGGGACCCAGTGACCGACCGATCAAACCCCAGAGTAGGGAAAAAGACGGGCATGGCCAGGGACCTAGGAGCATTTATGGTGCAGATGGAGGAGGTGGATCCATGGAGATTCCTGCACCCGGGAGAGAAGGAGTTCTCATACTTCTCAGAAGTGCACAAGGTATACACCCGGATCGACTTCTTTGCAGTGGGGAAATCGGTGCTTCCAGGGATCACGGGAGCGGAATACCCCGCAATCGTTATCTCCGACCACGCTCCACGCTACATGGATGTGAGGTTGGAGCCAGGCCTGGCCCAGCGCCCCACGTGGAGGCTGGACACGGGCCTCCTGGCCGACAAGGCCTTCTGCCAAAAAACATCGCGGGCCAAAGGCGACTACGTTGGTAACAACCAAAACGGGGAGGTCTCACCCTCCACGTTCCGGGAGGCACTGAAGGCCGTGATTAGAGGAGAGATCACAGCCTACAAAGCAAGGAGAGATAGGGAAGAGAGGGTGGCCAGGCAACAACTGGTGGACTCCATCCTGGAAGCCGATAGAAAATACTCCGAGGCCCCGACCGTAGAGCTGCTGGCGGAGAGAAAAAAGCTGCAAATGGACTTTAACCTGCTATCCACTGGGAAAGCAGCGTACCAACTCCGCCAGACACGGGGGACCTTCTACGAACACGGAGACAAGGCTGGCCGCCTATTGGCTCACCAGCTGAGAAAGCAGGCAGCCACGAGGGAAATAGCGCAGGTTAAGGATAGCAGAGGCCCCCCGGGAAGAGAACACCAGAGGCCTTTGACAGAGTCGAATGGAAAACCTCCTCGAGGTACTGGAACGGTTTGGGCTAGGAGCGGGGTTCATTGCCTGGGTGAGGCTCCAGTACAATGCTCCCACACTCCTCTATGTCTCGAAGCCACAGGAGGGACTGAAGGCAATACTGCAAATACTGAAAGAGTTTGGAACCTTCTCGGGCTACAAACTTAACCTGGGCAAGAGTGAGGCTTCCCAGTGAACCCAAACGGGGGAGGGAGAGAGCTGGAGGGGCTCCCGTTCAAAACAGCCCAGAATAAATTCCGCTACCTGGAGATCCAGACAGCCAGAGACTGGACACAGATCCACAAGTGGAACCTGACCAGCCTGGTGGAGGAAGTAAGAAGAGACCTTCAAAGGTGGGGCTCACTCCCCTCTCCCTGGCGGGGGGAGTGCAGACAATCAAGATGAACGTACAGCCAAGGTTCCTCTTCCTGTTTCGATCCATGCCCATCCTCCTCAACAAGATACACAACGAGCCCAGTGGTAGCGGCCACGCTGAGAACGTGGACCCAGCTCAGACAACACTTCGGGATAACTAAAAAGTCCCCCATGGCCCCCATCTGCGGCAATCCCAGATTCCCCCCAGCCATGCTGGATACCACCTTCAAATGCTGGGGGCGGGACGGGGGCACATTGACGGTCGGGGACTTCTATGTTGGGCACAGACTGGCGACACTAGACAAACTGACGAGGAAGTGGAGGCCAGCAAAAGGACAGGAAACGAGACACTTCCAAATAAAATAATAAGGTACCCCGGGCCCCAGAAACCACACTCCTAGAGGACCTGATAGGCCCAAGCAGCGAGGAGGGGGGCTATGTGGGAAAATATACGAACAGTTACTGGATCGATTGGATCCAGAGGGCGGCAAAACGTATATAAGGTCAATTAAATGAAAGACAAAACGAACCTTTCTGTACAATAAAGTAAATTAAAGCGGGTAAGAAAAATGTGATGTGTAGATACAATTGTTTATAAAAGCCAATAAAAAGATTTCCCCCATGTGGTGGTATGTATTAGGGGTAGTACGGTACCTGTGAAGCCGAGAGGCTATTGGCTGACAGGTCCCGGGTTCTGGTTGGATCTGCCGCCTGCTGGCTCCGCCCAGAAAGGTGGAGTATAAGAGTCCGGGTTCTCCCAGCAGCCGCATTCTGTAACTGAGCTGCTGGGGAACAAGTCTTGCTTAATAAAGCCTCGATTGACTTCATCACTTCTCGACTTGAGTGAGCAATTATTGCGCTACACCCCAAAAAAAGGATAGTGGAGGAGGAGGTGGAGCCGGATCCTTTGGTGGCGATATTTGGGGTCTCAGAGAAGCCGGAGCTCATGGAGAGGAGGAAGGCCGATGTCGTGGCCTTCGCCTCGCTGATTGCACGGCGGCGAATTTTGCTGGAGTGGCGGTCGGCATCGCCACCGGGGGTAACGGCTTGCTTGGGTGACCTGTACGACTTCCTGCGATTAGAGAAGATAAAGTATGAGTTAAGGGACTCAGCAGGAGGATTTGAGAAAAGGTGGGGGCTTTTTGTGACCGTGTTTGAGGAGCTGTTCATCGCAGTTGGGGGGGGGGGGTGCTGAAATAGGAGAAAATTCTGTACAGACTGTATAGTTGATTGTTGGGAGGGGTGTTTCCCGGGGTGTTTGTTTGCTGTAACCTGTTTTGATACGTGTTAAGAATAAAATGCATTTTTTTAAAAAACGTAAGAGGGGTTATTGGGTTACGGGTGTCATAACATACACCAGTATATCATGGTGCAGACACACACACACTAATGGACACACAGCAAGACCAATCAACACACACAACACCGCAGCCAATCACCAGTTAGAGCACACTCACTATATAGACAGGGGGCATCAGAGTTCCCGCTCATTCGGGATGCAGCCTCCTACAAGGACAGAGCTTACAGCTTACAGCACAGATCCTCACCATGTGCTGAGTGCATAGACTGGTTAAGACAAGGCATAGGTCTTTAGTTTAATCTAACATCGTGTTAACCCACAGTGAAAGTATGTTCAACAGTTTCTAACTTAATAAAATAGTGTTGTACTATTTTAAGTGTTGGTGGCCGGTATGTGTTCCACGGATCCAGAACACCCAACACATCGTGGTACCAGGAGTTGAGGGATGTTAGAACTTCTGAGACCTACCTGCAAGTTATCTGCCTTCCACCAGCATTCAGTCATCCTGCAGAATGGACAGCGTCCGCCCGCCGCCGCCGCTCCGCATCACCGGTAACCTCGGGGCCAACTGGAAGATATTCAAACAACGCTTCCAGCTCTTCCTTGAAGCCACAGACCGGGAGGATGCCTCAGACACCAGGAAGATCGCTCTCTTCATATCCATGGCCGGGGAACATGCCATCCACATTTTCAATTCTCTCTCCTTTGCTGATGATGAAGATAAATCAAAATCAAGACGGTCGTCCTCAAGTTTGACAGTCACTGCGACATTGAGGTGAATGAAAGTTTCGAGCGCTATGTATTCCAACAGCGTTTGCAGGGTAAGGATGAACCTTTCCAATCCTTTCTCACCCACTTCCGACTCCATGATACGCGGCCAGATTGTTTTCGGTGTTCAGTCGGACCCCCTGCGCCAGCAGCTCCTCAAAGTAAAGCAGCTCCCCCTAGCGACCGCCATCGAGACCTGCGTGCTACACGAACACGCCACTAGTCGGTATTCCCACATCCAAGCGGCTGAAACGGTGCAGCAAGGTCCCCACGAGGCAGAACGGGTCCAAGCAATCGAGCAACACCAGGGCCTCAGCCTGGATGAGGGGGACCATTTTGCGCGCTTTTCGCGGACTCCCGCGCTTGTGCGCACTGAACGAGAGGACGGCGACGTCGATGAACGTACTGCGCAGGCGCACACCACGTACGCCCGCACCGCGCATGCGTGGTGGCGCAGTGAACGTACTGATGCTACAATGTGCGGCAACTGTGGATCCGCCCACTTAAAGCGGCAATGTCCTGCCAAATCTCGACAATGCCTGAGATGTGGCAAACTTGGCCACTCTGCTGCTTTATGCAGATCATCTCAGCCTGCCAACTCTCGTCGCTCCAGCCAGCCTCGCAGGAATGTCCGGGCCATTCAACCCACGGTCACCGAGCCCGATTCGGACCTACTACCCGATATTGACACCAAGGACCCGAAGGCGCCTTTTCGAGTCGGTATCGTTACAAAAAACAGGGTGTCCCCGAAGCAAAGAATCCAGCCTCTACCGGTATACAGCATCGATCCAGACGATGAGTGGTGTGCCACCCTTACGGTCAACCGGTCCCAAATACGATTCCGCCTGGACACTGGTGTCTCCGCCAATCTCATTGCGCGGTCTGACCTCCAAAGCCTTCGTGTCAAACCAGCCATCCTCCCATCAGCCTGCCAACTATTATGAATTTCCGTAGAAAATTGACCATGCCCAGAAATCGGAGGACCGCCTTCTTGTCCTCTGGTGTTTTCATAGCTGTGATGGCAGCTACCTTGTCCGCATCCGGCCGCACACCCAATTGGGAGATGTGGTCCCCGCAGCTCATGCCAACTTGAAATGACGCACAGGTCACGCAAAGCCATCCTTCCCTTTGAAATCGTGGGCTCCTCGAAAGCCTCCCTGCTTGGCCGCAGGCTGCAAGCTGTTGAACCAAGTTCAGAGAGTTCACTCTCTCTCTCCTGCTGACGCTTCTGCATTTCAGGACACTGACTTCAGGGCGCAGCTCGACGCCATTATCAACCAGTACCACGACGTCTTCGAGGGCATGGGCACGCTCCCGTACACCTACAAGATTTTATTAAAACCGAATGCCACGCCTGTGGTGCACGCACCTCGCAGGGTCCCAGCACCCCTTAAGGACCGCCTCAAGCAGCAGCTGCAGGACCTCCAGAACCAAGGAGTGATTTCCAAAGTCACGGAACCAACCGACTGGGTCAGTTCCATGGTATGTGTAAAAAATTGAGAAAACCGGCGAATTGAGAATTTGCATTGATCCCAAGGATCTGAATCGCAATATCATGAGGGAGCATTACCCAATTCCCAAGCGCGAAGAGCTCACATGTGAGATGGCTCGCGCCAAGCTCTTCACCAAACTCGACGCCTCAAAAGGATTCTGGCAAATCCAGCTCGATCAATCCAGCAGGAAACTTTGCACATTTAACACCCCCTTTGGCAGATATTGTTACAACAGGATGCCGTTCGGGATCATATCTGCGTCGGAATTGTTCCATAGGATTATGGAACAAATGATGGAAGGCATTGAAGGTGTTCGCGTCTATGTCGATGACGTAATCATTTGGGGAATATGGGGGAGGGGGGATATGGGGATGGGGGATATGGGGGAGGGGGGATATGGGGGAGGGGGGATATGGGGGAGGGGGGTTATGGGGAGGGGGATATGGGGGAGGGGGATATGGGGGATATGGTGGAGGGGGGACATGGGGGGGATATGGGGGAGGGGGATATGGGGGATATGGTGGAGGGGGGACATGGGGGGGATATGGGGGAGGGGGATATGGGGGATGGGGAGGGGGATATTACCCCGCAGGAGCATGTCAGTCGCCTCCAGCGCGTATTCAGACGTATATATGAGCATGGCCTCCGCCTCAACAGGGCCAAATGCTCTTTTGGTCAGACGGAACTCAAGTTCCTCAGGGACCACGGGCGAGATTCTCCGATATCGGCGCGATGCCCGCCGAACGGCGCCAAAAACGGCGCGAATCACACTTGCATCGCGCCGCCCCAGACGTCACTAATTCTCCGGCCCGGAATGGGCTAGCAGCGGCGTGACGCTATTCGCGCTGGCTCACGTGGTTCACGCCGTGCGGGCGTGACGGCTGAAAAGACGCGTAGCTCCCCCACCCGACCGGAACACCCGACCGGATGGCCGCCCGCCGCTCAGTCCCGAGGTTCCAGTCCCGCGACATCAAGGCGCTCCTGGACGCAGTGGATCAGAGCAGGGAGGCCCTGTATCCCGGGCACGGCCGCAGAGTTGCCCCACGCCACAGCCGGCGTCTGTGGAGGGAGGTGGCAGAGGCCGTCACCGCTGTGGCCCTGACACCACGGACAGGCACCCAGTGCCACAAGAAGGTGAACGACCTCGTCAGAGCAGGCAGGGTGAGCCTCCCCCCCCTGCCCGATATCCATATCCCCCATATCCCCCCTCCCCCATATCCCCCTCTCCCATATCCCCCCTCCCCATATCCCCCTCCCCATATCCCCCTCCCCCATATCCCGCTCCCCATATCCCCCCTCCCCTATATCCCCCCTCCCCCATATCCCCCTCCCCATATCCCCCATATCCCCCTCCCCCATATCCCCTTCCCCATATCCTCCCTCCCTCATATCCCCCTCCCCCATATCCCCCATATCCCTCCTCCCCCATATGCCCCCTCCCCATATGCCCCCTCCCCATGTCCCCCATACCCCCCTCCCCACCCCCCTCCCCATATCCCCCCATGTCCCCCCTCCCCCATATCCCCCCATGTCCCCCCTCCCCCATATCCCCCTGCCCATAACCCCCCTCCCCATATCCCCCTCCCCATATCCCCCCTCCCCCATATTCCCCATATCCCCCTCCCCATATCCCCCTCCCCATATCCCCCCTCCCCCATATCCCCCTCCCCATATAGCCCCTCCCCCATATCCCCTCCCCATATCCCCCTCCCCCATATCACCCCTCCCCCATATCCCCCCTCCCCCATATCCCCCCTCCCCATATCCCCCTCCCCCATATCCCCCTCCCCCATATCCCCCCTCCCCATATCCTCCCTCCCCCATATTCCCCCTCCCCATATCCCCCATATCCCCCTCCCCCATATCCCCACTCCCCATATCCCCCATATCCCCAAGCGAATCCAGCCCTAATCTTAACCTCTGCAATGCACGCGCAACCGATGGCGTGCATTCATACACCTGCCTAACAGTGTTGCCTTTTACCCCTGCCCCCCCCCCCCCACAGGATAAGCGCGCACACAACACCAGGGAGCATGTGAGGACTGGAGGAGGCCCCGCTGATGAGAGGCCACTGACCGAACACGAGGAAAGGGCCCTGGAACTGGCTGGCGGACCTGAGGACCGGGAGGTCGCTGATGCAGAGGTCGGGCCCCACCAGCAAGTGAGCCACCAACAGCCCGTCCCCATATCCCCCCTCCCCCATATCCCCCTCCCCCATATCACCTGATCACTGCCTGATGTCTAACCATGCATGCTTCATTGTGTATCGCAGGAGCAAACGTCCAGGCACCCATCCCCGCAGATGCAGACCGCCCGCATGATGCCCCTCGGAGGCCACGGGAGACGGAGAGACCCGGACCCTCTGGCACGCGACGCCCGCATGATGCCCCTCGGAGACCACGGGAGACGGAGAGACCTGGAGCAACAGGGAGACGACGCACCCATCGCGTGCGGGTGCGACCACCCAGCGACGAGGGGGGCAGCCACAGGCCCCCGTCACAGCCGAGCCACGAAACCACAACCCAGGACACCCCTACCCAGGACACCCCTACCCGGGACACCCCTACCCAGGAAACTGAAATACCGGACAGTGACACAGATTGGATGGGTGGAGATGAACCGCCACCCCAAAGGGGCATGGGCTCAGAGTGGGATGATGCGCACGACACAACGCCACTGCTGTCTCCAACACCCTCCACCATCGCAGAGACGCTCACCTCGGTTGGGCACTTTAGTGATGAGGCGTCTGGTACACTCACTGGTGCGCACAACACAGCCGTCCCGGTACAGCAGGTGGAGGTAGGAGCAGCAGAGGGGCCGGGTGGTCGGAGGGCAGCCCAGCCCAAGCGAACATCTGCCGCCCAGATGGATCCCGGGTTCCTGGAGTTTCCACACCCACACATAGATCCGATGCAACCATCGAACCGGAGACGAGCGAAGAGGGTGACGGGCGGCTTGCGGCGGCTGCAGTCGCAGGTGGAGGAGTCCACCAGCGTCCAGGAGCTGGGAGTGGTGCCGGTCATGCGTGCCACCCAGGCCGACACCGCACGGGTGGCGTCCACGGTGGAGGCAATGGGTGCGACGGTGTCACACATGGGGAACGGTTTGCGAGGCCTGGGGCTTTCCGTGCAGGCGGCGTCTATGGCCCAGGACATGGCTGCCCTCTCACAGGAGGCCATGAGCCAGCGCCAGCGGCAGATGGCAGAGGCGCTCAACGCCATAGCCCAGTCTCAGCAGGCCATGGCCCAGTCTCAGCAGGCCATAGCCCAGTCTCTGCAGGCCATGGCCCAGTCTCAGCAGGCCATAGCCCAGTCTCTACAGGCCATCGCTGAGGGCATCGGCGCCAGTGCCCATGTGCTAGCCGGCGTCGCACAGTCACAGACAAGGATTGCCAACTCCCTGAGCTCCATGGCTGCAAACCTGCAGACCCTTGTCGATACCAGCACGGGCCTCCATGATTGGCAGCGCCAGATGTCGGGGGGGGGGGGGGGCGCGGATGGCTAGTCCGTTCGCATCCCCCACCCATGTAGAGGCCTGGGGGCCATCGGGCACCCCAAGGGAGGAGGAGGTGCTCGGGCCCATTCCGGATCCCATTGTAGGGGAGGTCCCGGAACACCTCAACACCTCGGGCTCCCCCCCTTCTGTCCCAGGTGCATCGGGTGGGCAGGGCAAGAGAGGCTGGCAGCTCGCCATCCCAGTCGCCCGGGCCGCAGCCTGGCCCATCTAGGCCAGGGCGCCCCAGGAAACGGCCGCCAAAGGGATCCAGTGTCAGAGGGCAGGAATCACAGGAGTCCACTTCCAGTTCTGCTGTACCGTCTGGGGAACCACGTAGACGTAGTCAAAGGGCCCGTAAGGCCAAACAATTAGACACTGAGTAAGTTGGCACGGTGCAGGGCACAGATAAGGTTTAGGGGCTAGGGCACGTGCATGAACTCCTTTGGTTATTAAAGTAAATGTTACACCTACCGAAGCTGCCTTTGTGCTCTGTCCAAAGTGTGCGGGCGTGCCATGTACGTTGAGCGCAAGTGTGTGTGTGAGGGGTGGTCTTACCTCAGCCCCAGGTGAGTCTGCCCCCTTCCCCCTGGGCCGCCATCAACATCCCCCCGGGCAGAGGACGGGACCGTGCGCTGCAGTGTCACAGCCGCATGCAGGGATGGTCCGGGTGGATGGTGGTACTGTGGCCATGGGTCAGACATAGTCCAACGATGTGGAGCCAGGAGCTCACCGCAGGGCGGGTTGTCATCATCCTCCATGGCCTGCAATAGACACGCGTCCACCCGCAACTGTGTGAGCCCGTCCGTTGTGCCGCAGGTGGATCGGCAATGGGGGGGGGTGGTGTGCATGCGGGTGGGGTGGGTGGGGTTGGGGAGGGGGGTGAGGGTGCTGGGTGGGAGGATGGGCGTGGGTGGTCTGGTGTTGCCATGGTGTGCGGTCTGTGGCCATACTACCCGATTCCCAGGCCCATCTAGTGTTGCTCTTTTTAGCCTTAGTTTATTAGCTCTGATTATGTCACCTTTGCTCACAAGTCGCCAGGTATCTTTCTGATATCGCCACGTGGTTCAAGCTCAAGTAATGATTAATAAGTCAGCACACCGCTTAGTAAGATTGAAATCAACGGTCATTTATTATGTACAGCAATAGATACTTACACAATAATCCTACTATCTATATCGAAACCTACCACTACTGGCCAATACTTAACTTTAGGAAGGGCCCACCAGGTCAGGGAAACGAATGGCTTATCGAATCGGATCTGGCCCGCGAGATTCAAAAGGCTGATACGGGTCGATGGCTAGGAGTCTTTATCGGGTAGCGA
The DNA here is from genome assembly GCF_047496885.1 of Scyliorhinus torazame. Lineage (NCBI taxonomy): Eukaryota > Metazoa > Chordata > Chondrichthyes > Carcharhiniformes > Scyliorhinidae > Scyliorhinus > Scyliorhinus torazame. Next base: position 25,223,169 of record NC_092725.1, on the reverse strand, counting down.
TCGCTGGAGTCAGACTTACTGTTTCTGGTCGATGCTCTTGCGAAGGTTGCGAGCAGGAGAAGAAGGGAGAGAGAGAGAGATCGGAACTTGGCCCCTCACTTTATAGGGCCCAGGGGCTTCCCGCCTCTCGGGGCGGACCTTGACCCTGAGTCCCAAGTGATTGGACGTGTTCCCAATCACTGGGTTCGATATGCTCCAATAACGGGCCGATTCCTCGATCGGGGGATGGTCGTTCACTTGTCTTTGTTTTGACCACTGCAGGCGCCGAGAGGTCTGGCCCGGCATTCAATTGCTAATATGTTGCAATTGTTCCCGGGGATAGCCGATTAAACTGCAGATGTCTGGGTTGATGTGCTGCTAATAGTCTTGAGTATCGATCTGGGCCGACTTCCCCAGAGCCGAATACGCTATTCTGTCTGCAGCTGTCCGTTTGTGTCCTGTTGGCTGCTTTTCCCATCAGCCTTTTCGGTTAGCCATTTTAAATCGGGTTTTGGCCAAATTAATAGGGAACCAGCCATTTTAGGTGGCTACAGAACCTCCTTGTGATCCTAATGCGAAGCGTGAAGGATCACATAAATTTTGTCCTTTCCGTTCCCTGACCGGGCGGGGGGGGGGGGGGGGGGGGGGGTGGCGACACCTCCTACATGGCCACTATTCTGACCCTAGCTATGCACAAAAATTTACCTAAACAATTTTTGAGGGCGCTCTGTCAGGCAGGGGCATGTATCTAAAAAATAAAAAATTGGAACCTCTAATTTTACCTAAATACACTCATTACACATTGCATCATCCTATCTCTCTAAAACATACAACAACAATCATAACATTCCATATATTCTTTCCTGGCTTGGCAGTCAAGCTCAGGATCATACATTTTTTCTTGTTATAGGTAGTTTTGTACATCTTTTATTTTCAGGAAAGCGCAAGTGCTTGTTCTTTATTTTTGTATTATAGGTCGCGGGGGTCTGGAGTCTGGTCATACCCGAACATAGGGGATTGGATCCGATATACCGGGTTCGAGCGCGGTACGCTCTCCTTCTCCATTTGCGGAGGCGCATAGTCTGTACTGCACAGCAGAGCATGGCCAACGCTAACAGTGCCTCAATGACGTACGATAAGGAGTACCAAGTTATGAACTTGGCACACCAGGATAGTGCAGCGGCGCTGGTGACTGGGCCCTCGGTACTGCAGGGCAGTGAAACATTAACGGCAGGGGGGGTTTGTAGTGATGGGGTCCGCGTTCCCGCGCAACCAAATGTCCAGTATAAAAATCTTGATCACGATGAAAGAAGTCCTCATGGCTTCTTTTTCTGTCTTTGTGTTCTCTGTTTTCTCCTGGAGCTTCTGGAGTTCTGTAAGACAAGCATAGTATCTGTAACTACCTTGGTATAATATCCGGTGTGTCAGTGTGTCTGTCCTGCGGGGCCAATTATTCCCTTATAATTGGTCACTATATGTGACTCCCTCATTTTTTTTTCCAAAACAAATGTTAGGACACGGCACACTTCCCAATGGTGGACCAGTGCTAGGTTTATCATCCAAATGTCCCTGGATGTAAATAGCATGAGGCAGCAACCCAAGGGTCGCCTAAATAAATAAAACTGTTTTTGAAAGGAAACGGTCGAATGAGGTGCGTATGAGCCGCGACGGGTAAGATTTGGATGAAGTCCCCGGGTAGGACGGCTACCAATACCGTATCTCCCCTACCCAAGCGTTTTTGACCAACGGGGGCTCCCCAGGCAGGGCGGGTCTCACGCCGTTTCTCCACTGCCTGAGCAACCGACAAGAACGGGCAAAAATGTAGTCATCGTGGTGGGGTTGCTGCTGTGATTCTCCCGTCAAATCAGATCGGGCATCTCTATCAGCCTGTCCCGTGCCCGCTAGCCCAGCCGGTAACGGTGGACAGCCACCCGCCCATGTCTAGCCCGTCTGCCCTGACCATTGCCCCCATCCCCCTCATCTGGGGAGGACTGCGCCTCTTCCTGCTGCTCCTCCACTCCGCCCTCCTCTGCCTGCAGCACATCGCCCCTCTGCTGGGCTATGTTGTGCAGGACGCAGCACACCACAATGATGCGGCCGACCCTATCTGACCGGTACTGGAGGGCGCCCCCAGAGAGGTCCAGGCACCTGAAACGCATCTTCAGCACGCCAAAGCACCTCTCTATCACTCCCCTTGTCGCTACATGGGCATCATTGTAGCGGTTCTCCATCTCATTGCGTGGCCTCCGTATCGGCGTCATCAGCCACGATTGCAATGGGTAGCCCCTGTCGCCCAGCAACCAGCCCCTCAGCCAGGGATGGTGTCCCTCGTACATGCCGGGGATGTATGACCGCGACAACACGTATGAGTCGTGTACACTGCCCGGGTAACGGGCGCAGACGTGCAGGATCATCATGCGGTGGTCGCAGACCACCTGTATGTTCATCGAATAGGTCCCCTTCCTATTGGTGAACATGGCCCTGTTATCTGCAGGTGGCCGCACAGCGACGTGCATCCCATCGATCGTGCCCTGGACCATGGGGAACCCGGCCACAGCAGAGAAGCCCACGGCCCGGGCATCTTGGCTGGCCCGGTCCACAGGGAAGCGGATGTAGCGGTGCGCCATGGCATATAGGGCATCTGTCACTGCCCGGATGCACCGATGTCTGCGATATGCCGGACAGGTCCCCACTCGGTGCCTGGAATGACCCCGTGGCATAAAGGTTCAGGGCCACCGTAACCTTGACGGACACGGGGAGAGGGTGCCCCCGCCAGTGCCACGCGGTGACAGGTGTGCCAGCAGGTGGCAGATGTGTGCCACGGTTTCCCGGCTCATCCGGAGTCCCCTCCTGCATTCCCAGTCCGTGAGGTCCTGGTATGACTGCCGGGGCCGGTACACACGGGGCGCCCTCGGGTGCCTCCGTTGCCGTGGGGCCGCGACGTCCTCCTCCCCCTCCTCGTCCTGTCGGTCAGGTGTCCCTCCAGCCTGGGCGGCTGCCGCCTGCCCCTCTAGAACATAGAACATAGAACATAGAACAATACAGCGCAGTACAGGCCCTTCGGCCCACGATGTTGCACCGAAACAAAAGCCATCTAACCTACACTATACCATTATCATCCATATGTTTATCCAATAAACTTTTAAATGCCCTCAATGTTGGCGAGTTCACTACTGTAGCAGGTAGGGCATTCCACGGCCTCACTACTCTTTGCGTAAAGAACCTACCTCTGACCTCTGTCCTATATCTATTTCCCCTCAGTTTAAAGTTATGTCCCCTCGTGCCAGCCATATCCATCCGCGGGAGAAGGCTCTCACTGTCCACCCTATCCAACCCCCTGATCATTTTGTATGCCTCTATTAGGTCTCCTCTTAACCTTCTTCTCTCCAACGAAAACAACCTCAAGTCCATCAGCCTTTCCTCATAAGATTTTCCCTCCATACCAGGCAACATCCTGGTAAATCTCCTCTGCACCCGCTCCAAAGCCTCCACGTCCTTCCTATAATGCGGTGACCAGAACTGTACGCAATACTCCAAATGCGGCCGTACCAGAGTTCTGTACAGCTGCAACATGACCTCCCGACTCCGGAACTCAATCCCTCTACCAATAAAGGCCAACACTCCATAGGCCTTCTTCACAACCCTATCAACCTGGGTGGCAACTTTCAGGGATCTATGTACATGGACACCTAGATCCCTCTGCTCAGCCACACTTTCAAGAACTTTACCATTAGCCAAATATTCCGCATTCCTGTTATTCCTTCCAAAGTGAATCACCTCACACTTCTCTACATTAAACTCCATTTGCCACCTCTCAGCCCAGCTCTGCAGCTTATCTATATCCCTCTGTAACCTGCTACATCCTTCCACACTATCGACAACACCACCGACTTTAGTATCGTCTGCAAATTTACTCACCCACCCTTCTGCGCCTTCCTCTAGGTCATTGATAAAAATGACAAACAGCAACGGCCCCAGAACAGATCCTTGTGGTACTCCACTTGTGACAGAACTCCATTCTGAACATTTCCCATCAACCACCACCCTCTATCTTCTTTCAGCTAGCCAATTTCTGATCCATATCTCTAAATCACCCTCAATCCCCAGCCTCCGTATTTTTTGCAATAGCCTACCGTGGGGAACCTTATCAAACGCTTTGCTGAAATCCATATACACCACATCAACTGCTCTACCCTGGTCTACCTGTTCAATCACCTTCTCAAAGAACTCAATAAGGTTTGTGAGGCATGACCTACCCTTCACAAAGCCATGCTGACTATCCCTGATCATATTATTCCTATCTAGATGATTATAAATCTTGTCTCTTATAATCCCCTCCAAGACTTTACCCACTACAGACGTGAGGCTCACCGGTCTATAGTTGCCGGGGTTGTCTCTGCTCCCCTTTTTGAACAAAGGGACCACATTTGCTGTCCTCTGGCACTATTCCTGTAGCCAATGATGACATAAAAATCAAAGCCAAAGGTCCAGCAATCTCTTCCCTGGCCTCCCAGAGAATCCTAGGATAAATCCCATCAGGTCCCGGGGACTTATCTATTTTAAGCCTGCCCAGAATTGCCAACACCTCTTCCCTACGTACCTCAATGCCATCTAATCTATTTACCTGGAGCTCAGCATTCTCCTCCACAACATTATCTTTTTCCTGAGTGAATACTGACGAAAAATATTCATTTAGTATCTCGCCTATCTCTTCAGACTCCACACACAATTTCCCATCCCTGTCCTTGACTGGTCCTACTCTTTCCCTAGTCATTCGCTTATTCCTGACATACCTATAGAAAGCTTTTGGGTTTTCCTTGATCCTTCCTGCCAAATACTTCTCATGTCCCCTCCTTGCTCGTCTTAGCTCTCTCTTTAGATCCTTCCTCGCTACCTTGTAACTATTCATCGCCCCAACCGAAACTTCACACTTCATCTTCACATAGGCCTCCTTCTTCCTCTTAACAAGAGATTCCACTTCCTTGGTAAACCACGGTTCCCTCGCTCGACGCCTTCCTCCCTGTCTGACCGGTACATACTTATCAAGAACACGCAGTAGCTGATCCTTGAACAAGCCCCACTTATCCAGTGTGCCCAACACTTGCAGCCTACTTCTCCACCTTATCCCCCCAAGTCACGTCTAATGGCATCATAATTGCCCTTCCCCCAGCTATAACTCTTGCCCTGCGGTGTATACTTATCCCTTTCCATCATTAACGTAAACGTCACCGAATTGTGGTCACTGTCCCCAAAGTGCTCTCCTACCTCCAAATCCAACACCTGGCCTGGTTCATTACCCAAAACCAAATCCAACGTGGCCTCGCCTCTTGTTGGCCTGTCAACATATTGTTTCAGGAAACCCTCCTGCACACACTGTACAAAAAACGACCCATCTATTGTACTCGAACTATATCTTTTCCAGTCAATATTTGGAAAGTTAAAGTCTCCCATAATAACTACCCTGTTACTTTCGCTCATATCCAGAATCATCTTCGCCATCCTTTCCTCTACATCCCTAGAACTATTAGGAGGCCTATAAAAAACTCCCAACAGGGTGACCTCTCCTTTCCTGTTTCTAACTTCAGCCCATACTACCTCGGAAGAAGAGTCCCCATCTAGCATCCTCTCCGCCACCGTAATACTGCTCTTGACTAGCAGCGCCACACCTCCCCCTCTTTTGCCTCCTTCTCTGAGCTTACTAAAACACCTAAACCCCGGGACCTGCAACATCCATTCCTGTCCCTGCTCTATCCATGTCTCCGAAATGGCCACAACATCGAAGTCCCAGGTACCAACCCATGCTGCCAGTTCCCCTACCTTGTTTCGTATACTCCTGGCATTGAAGTAGACACACTTCAAACCACCTACCTGAACACTGGCCCCCTCCTGCGACGTCAAATCTGTGCTCCTGACCTCTATACCCTCATTCTCCCTTACCCTAAAACTACAATCCAGGTTCCCATGCCCCAGCTGCATTAGTTTAAACCCCCCCCAAAGAGCACTAACAAATCTCCCCCCCAGGATATTTGTGCCCCTCAGGTTCAGATGTAGACCATCCTGTCTGTAGAGGTCCCACCTTCCCCAGAAAGAGCCCCAGTTATCCAGAAATCTGAATCCCTCCCGCCTGCACCATCCCTGTAGCCACGTGTTTAAATGCTCTCTCTCCCTATTCCTCATCTCACTATCACGTGGCACAGGCAACAACCCAGAGATAACAACTCTGTTTTTTCTAGTTCTGAGCTTCCATCCTAGCTCCCTGAAAGCCTGCCTGACCTCCTTGTCCCCTTTCCTACCTATGTCGTTAGTGCCAATGTGGACCACGACTTGGGGCTGCTCCCCCTCCCCCCTAAGGACCCGGAAAACACGATCCGAGACATCACGTACCCTTGCACCTCTGCGGCAGCCTGCGCCGCCTCTCCGGCACACTCCTCCTCCTCCTCCTCCTCCTCATCCAGGGCAACATGGACATGAGCGGCTGCCACCACGGCGGCCAACATCGCTGGATGATCGGAAAACATGACGGCCTGGTGGGGGGGAGGGGGGTTTGGAAACGACGACATGTCATCATTGCCCATACCCCCTCCTCACCCCAGCCAGGTGCCAGGTGGCATGGACCGCATGGGCGCGACTGTTGGAGTCTGGCACCTGGCCAGGTGGACAAACTCACTTGCCCTCGCACCCCCATTCCCCGGCACGGACCCCGTCTGTCCCGCACCACCCCGTCCCCCTTCCCGGCACACCCCCCCCCCCCCCACGGCCCCATCCCCAACACGCACCTCCCCGTCCCCCTCCCCGGCGCCCCCGTCCCCCCGTCCCCCTCCTTGGCACGCACCCCCCCCCCCACGGCCCCATCCCCGACACGCACCTCCCCGTCCCCCTCCCCGGCGCCCCCGTCCCCCCGTCCCCCTCCTTGGCACACACCCCCCCCCCCCACGGCCCCATCCCCGACACGCACCTCCCCGTCCCCCTCCCCGGCGCCCCCGTCCCCCCGTCCCCCTCCTTGGCACGCACCCCCCCCCCCACGGCCCCATCCCTGACACGCACCTCCCCGTCCCCCTCCCCGGCACCCCCCCGTCCACCCGTCCCCCTCCCCGTCACGCACCCCCCCCCCACGGCCCCATCCCCGACACGCACCTCCCCGTCCCCCTCCCCGGCGCCCCCGTCCCCCCGTCCCCCTCCCTGGCACGCACCCCCCCCCCCGTCCCCCTCCCTGGCACGCACCCCCCCCACGGCCCCATCCCTGACACGCACCTCCCCGTCCCCCTCCCCGGCACCCCCCGTCCACCCGTCCCCCTCCCCGGCACGCACCCCCCCGTCCCCCTCCCTGGCACGCACCCCCCCCACGGCCCCATCCCTGACACGCACCTCCCCGTCCCCCTCCCCGGCACCCCCCGTCCACCCGTCCCCCTCCCCGGCACGCACCCCCCCGTCCCCCTCCCCGGCAACCCCCCATCCACCCGTCCCCCTCCCTGGCACGCACCCCTCCCCCCCCGGGGCCCCATCCCCGCCACGCACCTCCCCATCCCCCTCCCCAGCACGCACCCCCCCCCCGTCCCCCTCCCCGGCACGCACCCCCCCCCCCCCCACGGCCCCATCCCCGACACGCACCTCCCCGTCCCCCTCCCCGGCAACCCCCATCCACCCGTCCCCCTCCCCGGCACGCACCTCCCCGTCCCCCTCCCTGGCACGCACCCCCCCCCCCCCCCCGGGGCCCCATCCCCGCCACGCACCTCCCCATACCCCTCCCCAGCACGCACCCCCCCCCCACCCGGCCCCATCCCCGGCACGCACCCCCCCGTCCCCCTCCCCCGGCACGCACCCCCCCGTCCCCCTACCCGGCACGCACCCCCACCACGGCCGCATCCCCAGCACGCACCCCCATCCCCCCACCTCCCCCCCCCCCCCCCGGCCCCATCCACGGCACCCCCACCCCCAGCCCCATCCCCGGCCCCCTCCCCGGCACGCACCCCCCCCCCCCCCCGGCCCCATCCCCGGCACGCACCCCCCTCCCCCCCGCCCCCCTCCCCGGCACGCACCCCCTCCCCCCCCGTCCCCCTCCCCGGCACGCAGCTCCCCGTCCCCCTCCCCGGCACACACCCCCCCCCCGGCCCCATCCCCGGCACGCACCCCCCTCCCCCCCCCCGTCCCCCTCCCCGGCACGCACCCCTTCCCCCCCCCGCCCCCCTCCCCGGCACGCAGCTCCCCGTCCCCGGCACTCACCCCCCCTCCCGGGACTCCCCCAGAGCCCACCCCACTCTAATCCCCCCCTCCCCCCGCACACTCATACACACACAACCCTACACACACCTCTCCCCCACCCACACAGACTGCGGCCACGCCATCACCTCTCCAGCGCAAACCCCCCAGGTGGGCAGCGGGGGCGGGATTCACGACGGCCCACGGGGATTCTCCGACCCGGTGGGGGGTCGGAGAATCGCGCCCCACATCTCCCAGTTGGGTGTGCGGCCGGATGCGGACAAGGTAGCTGCCATCACCGCCATGAAAACACCAGAGGACAGGAAGGCGGTCCTCCGATTTCTGGGCATGGTCAATCTTTTAGGGAAATTCATCCCTAACCTCGCCTCTCACACCACGGCTCTCAGGAACCTGGAGCGAAATTCTCCTACCCGCCCCGCCACATTTCTGCCCCGACCGGCCGGCGGGAGTCTCCGTTACACCGGCCGACCAATGGGGTTTCCCATTGTGGGGCAGCCCCACGCCGTCGGGAAACCCCCGGGATCCGGCAAAACGGAGACTCCAGCCGGCGGAGAATGACGACCCTGGTCAGGAAGACGACAGGCTTCCAATGGCCCCCTGCCCACGAGCGCGAATGGAGAGAACTCAAAACCAAACTGACCACGGCCCCGGTCTTAGCTTTCTTTGATCCAGCAAAGGAGACCAAAATTTCGACCGATGCCAGTCACTCCGGCATTGGGGCAGTGCTCCTGCAACGTGATGAGGCCTCATCATGGGCCCCCATTGCAGATGCGTCACGTGCGATGACCCCCACGGAGCAGCGCTACGCGCAGATAGAAAAGGAGTGCCTGGGCCTTCTGACCGGTGTGGTTAGGTTTCACGATTATGTCTACGGACTTCCTCAATTCACCGTCGAGACCGACCATCGCCCGCTGGTCAAAATAATACAGAAAGACTTGAACGACATGACGCCTCGCCTCCAGCGTATTCTTCTCAAGCTCCGGCGATACGACATCTAGCTGGTATACACCCCAGGCAAGGACCTCATCATTGCCGACGCTCTCTCCAGGGCAGTCAACACTCCATGTGACCCAGCGGGATTTGTCTGCCAGGTTGACGCCCATGTGGCATTCGCGGCCTCCAATCTACCTGCCTCGGATGAACGCCTCGTCCAAATTCACTGCGAGACGGCGGCTGACCCCTTGCTACAGCGTGTCATGCGCCACCTAACGGACGGGTGGCTCAAGGGCCAATGCCCTCAGTTCTATAACGTCAGAGATGATCTGGCGGTAGTAGACGGGGTTCTTCTAAAACTGGACCGCATTGTCATCCCGCATAGCATGCGCCAGCTTGTCCTGGAACAACTACACGAGGGCCACCTTGGTGTGGAAAAGTGCCGCCGACGGGCCCGAGAGGCAGTGTACTGGCCCGGCATTAATGAGGACATAGCCAACACAGTGCTCAACTGCCCCACTTGTCAGCGCTTCCAGCCGGCCCAACCACGCGAGACCCTGCAACCCCATGAGTTGGCCACGTCACCATGGACCAAGGTGGGCATCGACCTGTTCCACGCGCTGGGCAGGGACTATGTCCTGATCGTGGACTACTTTTCGAATTACGACCTCACCTCGTCTGCAGTCATTCGTGCCTGTAAGGACACCTTTGCTGGACACGGCATCCCGCTCAAGGTTATGTCGGACAATGGCCCCTGCTTCACCAGCCAGGAATGGTCCAACTTTGCCAGGTGGTACAATTTTGCCCATGTGACGTCCAGTCCCCTGTACCCCCAATCCAACGGCAAAGCGGAGAAGGGGGTACATATAGTCAAACGGCTCCTATGCAAGGCTGCCGATGCTGGGTCCGATTTCTACCTTGCCTTGCTGGCCTATCGCTCCGCCCCGCTATCCACTGGCCGGTCGCCAGCCCAGTTACTCATGGGTCGTACCCGGAGGATGACGGTGCCGTCCATCCATGTCCCAGACCTCGACCACGTTCCGGTCCTTCGCCGGATGCAGCTGCCTCGTGCACAGCACAAGGCGGCTCATGACTCCCGTGCAGCTGATCTCCCTGCTCTGGCTCCAGATGACAACGTCCGCGTCCATCTTCCGGGTGGGGGCTGGTCTGCGACTGCTGTTGCCCTTCGGCAGGTGGCCCCCCGCTCGTTCCTGGTTCGGCTACCGGATGGCTCTATTCTGCGCCGCAGTCGACGCGCCCTTCGTCTCGTTCCACGCTCGCTACATGATCCTTCACTGTCGCCTCGCCCTCCTGCTGACCCTGCCACGGACTATGCAGAGCTCCCTGTCACTCTGCCTCCCCCTGACTCTGACGCAGTCCAGCCCGCTCCTGAACCGGCGGCTCTCGCCCCACCCTTGAGGCGGTCAACCAGAATTCGTCGCCCACCTCAGAGACTAAATTTATGAACTTTTCGAACTTATGGACTCTCTGAATTGTTTTGTTGCTTTGTTTGATCGTTTCCCTGGTTTGTATATAGTGTTGATCTCGTTACTCTTGTTGCATACTGCTTCTCTGCACCAGGCACCTTCCCATGTAAATAGCTTAGTTCTCACGTACGTAGTCCTGTAAATATGTCTTCGCACCCCACACGTAGTTAGGAACATTCTCACCACACATTATTTATTGCCACACACATACATTCTTTTATAAAAGGGGGGATGTCATAATATACACCAGTATATCATGGTGCAGACACACACACTGATGGACACACAGCGGGACCAATCAACACACACAACACCGCAGCCAATCACCAGTTAGAGCACACTCACTATAAAGACAGGGGGCATCAGAGTTCCCGCTCAATCGGGATGCAGCCTCCTACAAGGACAGAGCTTACAGCTTACAGCACAGATCTTCACCATGTGCTGAGTGCATAGACTGGTTCGGACAGTGTGGTGATACACCACTGTACTTTCCTACCATTGTACATAGTTATATAATAGTTGTGTGTAACGTGGCCCTGTAATCCTGTGTATGGTACTGTGTATTGTACTGTAGCTCTGTAGAGGTTCGGTCACCTGTATGTAACCTGACCTGGCCACGGAGAGCTCCGCCTTGGCCTCTCCCCCGGGAGTTAGGTATAAGACCCAACTTGTCTGGGGTAGTCTGTGTCGGGTAAGCTTCCTATGTAGTGTATTAAAGCTTGGTTAAAGTCTCACATGTCTTTGTGGTTCTTGACGCTTAGTGCATCAGACAGGCATAGGTCTTTAGTTTAATCTAACATCGTGTTAACCCACAGTGAAAGTATGTTCAACAGTTTCTAACTTAATAAAATAGTGTTGCACTATTTTACGTGTTGGTGGCCGGTATGTGTTCCCCGGATCCAGAGCACCCAACACAACACCGGGGATAGGGTGGAAGTGAGGGTTTAATTGGGTCGGTGCAGACTCAATGGGCCGAATAGCCTTCTTGTGCACTGCGTGTTCTATTCTGAGGCAACACTGTTGATAGGAAACAGGAAGTGAAGGTTGTGGCCAGGGTGTCTCTCAATTAATGCATGTTCTTATTCATAACAGAAATCCCCCTGAGAGAGAGGGGGCTGAGAGACACCAGTCAGTGTACAGATATCTCCCTGAGAGAGAGGGGACTGAGAGACACCAGTCAGTGTACAGATATCTCCCTGAGAGAGAGAGGGGAACGAGAGACAGCAGTCAGTGTACAGATATCTCCCTGAGAGAGAGAGGGGACTGAGAGACACCAGTCAGTGTACAGATATCTCCCTGAGAGAGAGAGGGGACTGAGAGACACCAGTCAGTGTACAGATATCTCCCTGAGAGAGAGGGGACTGAGAGACACCAGTCAGTGTACAGATATCTCCCTGAGAGAGAGGGGACTGAGAGACACCAGTCAGTGTACAGATATCTCCCTGAGAGAGAGGGGGCTGAGAGACACCAGTCAGTGTACAGATATCACCCTGAGAGGGAGGGGGCTGAGAGACACCAGTCAGTGTACAGATATCTCCCTGAGAGAGGGGACTGAGAGACACCAGTCAGTGTACAGATATCTCCCTGAGAGAGAGAGGACTGAGAGTCACCAGTCAGTGTACAGATATCTCCCTGAGAGAGAGAGGGGGGACTGAGAGACACCAGTCAGTGTACAGATATCTCCCTGAGAGAGAGAGGACTGAGAGTCACCAGTCAGTGTACAGATATCTCCCTGAGAGAGAGAGGGGGGACTGAGAGACACCAGTCAGTGTACAGTTATCTCCCTGAGAGAGAGGGGACTGAGAGACAGCAGTCAGTGTACAGATATCTCTCTGAGAGAGAGAGGGGACTGAGAGACACCAGTCAGTGTACAGATATCTCCCTGAGAGAGAGAGGGGACTGAGAGACAGCAGTCAGTGTACAGATATCTCTCTGAGAGAGAGAGGGGACTGAGCGACACCAGTCAGTGTACAGATATCTCCCCGAGTGAGAGAGGACTGAGAGACAACAGTCAGTGTACAGATATCTCCCTGAGAGAGAGGGGACTGAGAGACACCAGTCAGTGTGCAGATATCTCCCTGAGAGAGAGAGGGGACTGAGAGACAGCAGTCAGTGTACAGATATCTCTCTGAGAGAGAGAGAGGGGACGGAGAGACACCAGTCAGTGTACAGATATCTCCCTGAGAGAGAGGGGACTGAGAGACACCAGTCCGTGTACAGATATCTCCCAGAGAGAGAGGGGACTGAGAGACACCAGTCAGTGTGCAGATATCTCCCCGAGTGAGAGAGGACTGAGAGACACCAGTGAGTGTACAGATATCTCCCTGAGAGAGGACTGAGAGACACAAGTCAGTGTACAGATATCTCCCTGAGAGAGAGAGAGGGGACTGAGAGACACCAGTCAGTGTACAGATATCTCCCTGAGAGAGAGGGGTCTGAGAGACACCAGTCAGTGTACAGATATCTCCCTGAGAGAGAGAGGGGACTGAGAGACACCAGTCAGTGTACAGATATCTCCCTGAGAGAGAGGGGACTGAGAGACACCAGTCAGTGTACAGATATCTCCCTGAGAGAGAGAGTGGACTGAGAGACACCAGTCAGTGTACAGATATCTCCCTGAGTGAGAGGGGACTGAGAGACACCAGTCAGTGTACAGATATCTCCCTGAGAGAGAGAGGGGAGTGAGAGACACCAGTCAGTGTACAGATATCTCCCTGAGAGAGAGAGGGGACTGAGAGACACCAGTCAGTGTACAGATATCTCCCTGAGAGAGAGGGGACTGAGAGACACCAGTCAGTGTACAGATATCTCCCTGAGAGATAGAGCGAGAGGGGACTGAGAGACACCAGTCAGTGTACAGATATCTCCCTGAGTGAGAGGGGACTGAGAGACACCAGTCAGTGTACAGATATCTCCCTAAGAGAGAGGGGGGACTGAGAGACACCAGTCAGTGTACAGATATCTCCCTGAGAGAGAGGGGACTGAGAGACACCAGTCAGTGTACAGTCATCTCCCTGAGAGGGAAAGGGGACTGAAAGACACCAGTCAGTGTACAGATATCACCCTGAGAGAGAGTGGACTGAGAGACACCAGTCAGTGTACAGATATCTCCCTGAGAGAGAGTGGACTGAGAGACACCAGTCAGTGTACAGATATCTCCCTGAGAGAGAGGGGGGACTGAGAGACACCAGTCAGTGTACAGATATCTCCCTGAGAGAGAGAGGGGACTGAGAGACACCAGTCAGTGTACAGATATCTCCCTGAGAGAGAGGGGGGACTGAGAGACACCAGTCAGTGTACAGATATCTCCCTGAGAGAGAGGAGACTGAGAGACACCAGCCAGTGTACAGATATCTCCCTGAGAGAGAGAGAGGGGACTGAGAGACACCAGTCAGTGTACAGATATCTCCCTGAGAGAGAGAGGGGTCTGAGAGACACCAGTCAGTGTACAGATATCTCCCTGAGAGAGAGAGAGGGGACTGAGAGACACCAGTCCGTGTACAGATATCTCCCTGAGAGAGAGAGAGGGGACTGAGAGACACCAGTCAGTGTACAGATATCTCCCTGAGAGAGAGAGGGGTCTGAGAGACACCAGTCAGTGTACAGATATCTTCCTGAGGGAGAGGGGACTAAGGACACCAGTCAGTGTACAGATATCTCCCTGAGAGAGAGAGAGGGGACTGAGAGACACCAGTCAGTGTACAGATATCTTCCTGAGGGAGAGGGGTCTAAGGACACCAGTCAGTGTACAGATATCTCCCTGAGAGAGAGAGAGGGGACTGAGAGACACCAGTCAGTGCACAGATATCTCCCTGAGAGAGAGAGAGAGAGGACTGAGAGACAACAGTCAGTGTACAGATATCTCCCTGAGAGAGAGAGAGGACTGAGAGACACGAGTCAGTGTACAGATATCTCCCTGAGTGAGTGGACTGAGAGACACCAGTCAGTGTACAGACATCTCCCTGAGAGAATGAGGGGATCGAGACACCAGTCAGTGTACAGATATCTCCCTGAGAGAGGGAGGGGACTGAGAGACACCAGTCAGTGTACAGATATCTCCCTGAGAGAGTGGGGACTGAGAGACACCAGTCAGTGTGCAGACATCTCCCTGAGTGAGGGAGGGGACTGAGAGACACCAGTCAGTGTACAGATATCACCCTGAGAGAATGAGGGGATCGAGACACCAGTCAGTGTACAGATATCTCCCTGAGAGAGGGAGGGGACTGAGATACACCAGTCAGTGTACACATATCTCCCAGAGAGAGAGAGGGGACTGAGAGACACCAGTCAGTGTACAGATATCTCCCTGAGGGAGGGAGGGGACTGAAAGACACCAGTCAGTGTACAGATATCTCCCTGAGAGGGAGAGGGGACTGAGAGACACCAGTCAGTGTACAGATATCTCCCTGAGAGAGAGAGGGGACTGAGAGACACCAGTCAGTGTACAGATATCTCCCTGAGTGAGAGGGGACTGAGAGACACCAGTCAGTGTACAGATATCTCCCTGAGAGAGAGGGGACTGAGAGACACCAGTCAGTGTACAGTCATCTCCCTGAGAGGGAAAGGGGACTGAAAGACACCAGTCAGTGTACAGATATCACCCTGAGAGAGTGGACTGAGACATACCAGTCAGTGTACAGATATCTCCCTGAGAGAGAGGGAACTGAGAGACACCAGTCAGTGTACAGATATCTCCCTGAGAGAGAGGGGGGACTGAGAGACACCAGTCAGTGTACAGATATCTTCCTGAGGGAGAGGGGACTAAGGACACCAGTCAGTGTACAGATATCTCCCTGAGAGAGAGAAAGGGGACTGAGAGACACCAGTCAGTGTACAGATATCTCCCTGAGAGAGAGAGAGAGAGGACTGAGAGACACCAGTCAGTGTACAGATATCTCCCTGAGAGAGAGAGAGGACTGAGAGACACCAGTCAGTGTACAGATATCTCCCTGAGTGAGGGGACTGAGAGACACCAGTCAGTGTACAGATATCTCCCTGAGAGAGAGAGGGGACTGAGAGACACCAGTCAGTGTACAGATATCTCCCAGAGAGAGAGAGGGGACTGAGAGACACCAGTCAGTGTACAGATATCTCCCTGAGAGAGAGGGGACTGAGAGACACCAGTCAGTGTACAGTCATCTCCCTGAGAGGGAAAGGGGACTGAAAGACACCAGTCAGTGTACAGATATCACCCTGAGAGAGTGGACTGAGAGATACCAGTCAGTGTACAGATATCTCCCTGAGAGAGAGGGAACTGAGAGACACCAGTCAGTGTACAGATATCTCCCTGAGAGAGAGGGGGGACTGAGAGACACCAGTCAGTGTACAGATATCTTCCTGAGGGAGAGGGGACTAAGGACACCAGTCAGTGTACAGATATCTCCCTGAGAGAGAGAAAGGGGACTGAGAGACACCAGTCAGTGTACAGATATCTCCCTGAGGGAGGGAGGGGACTGAAAGACACCAGTCACTGTACAGATATCTCCCTGAGAGAGAGGTGACAGTCAGTGCACAGATATCTCCCTGAGAGAGAGAGAGAGAGGACTGAGAGACACCAGTCAGTGTACAGATATCTCCCTGAGAGAGAGAGAGGACTGAGAGACACCAGTCAGTGTACAGATATCTCCCTGAGTGAGGGGACTGAGAGACACCAGTCAGTGTACAGATATCTCCCTGAGAGAGAGAGGGGACTGAGAGACACCAGTCAGTGTACAGATATCTCCCAGAGAGAGAGAGGGGACTGAGAGACACCAGTCAGTGTACAGATATCTCCCTGAGGGAGGGAGGGGACTGAAAGACACCAGTCACTGTACAGGTATCTCCCTGAGAGAGAGGTGACTGAGAGACACCAGTCAGTGTACAGATATCTCCCTGAGAGAGAGAGGGGACTGAGAGACACCAGTCAGTGTACAGATATCTCCCTGAGAGAGAGGGGACTGAGAGACACCAGTCAGTGTACAGATGTCTCCCTGAGAGAGAGAGAGGACTGAGAGTCACCAGTCAGTGTACAGATATCTCCCTGAGAGAGAGAGAGGGGACTGAGAGACACCAGTCAGTGTACAGATATCTCCCTGAGAGAGAGAGGGGTCTGAGAGACACCAGTCAGTGTACAGATATCTTCCTGAGGGAGAGGGGACTAAGGACACCAGTCAGTGTACAGATATCTCCCTGAGAGAGAGAGAGGGGACTGAGAGACACCAGTCAGTGTACAGATATCTTCCTGAGGGAGAGGGGTCTAAGGACACCAGTCAGTGTACAGATATCTCCCTGAGAGAGAGAGAGGGGACTGAGAGACACCAGTCAGTGCACAGATATCTCCCTGAGAGAGAGAGAGAGAGGACTGAGAGACAACAGTCAGTGTACAGATATCTCCCTGAGAGAGAGAGAGGACTGAGAGACACCAGTCAGTGTACAGATATCTCCCTGAGTGAGTGGACTGAGAGACACCAGTCAGTGTACAGACATCTCCCTGAGAGAATGAGGGGATCGAGACACCAGTCAGTGTACAGATATCTCCCTGAGAGAGGGAGGGGACTGAGAGACACCAGTCAGTGTACAGATATCTCCCTGAGAGAGTGGGGACTGAGAGACACCAGTCAGTGTGCAGACATCTCCCTGAGTGAGGGAGGGGACTGAGAGACACCAGTCAGTGTACAGATATCACCCTGAGAGAATGAGGGGATCGAGACACCAGTCAGTGTACAGATATCTCCCTGAGAGAGGGAGGGGACTGAGAGACACCAGTCAGTGTACACATATCTCCCAGAGAGAGAGAGGGGACTGAGAGACACCAGTCAGTGTACAGATATCTCCCTGAGGGAGGGAGGGGACTGAAAGACACCAGTCAGTGTACAGATATCTCCCTGAGAGGGAGAGGGGACTGAGAGACACCAGTCAGTGTACAGATATCTCCCTGAGAGAGAGAGGGGACTGAGAGACACCAGTCAGTGTACAGATATCTCCCTGAGTGAGAGGGGACTGAGAGACACCAGTCAGTGTACAGATATCTCCCTGAGAGAGAGGGGACTGAGAGACACCAGTCAGTGTACGGTCATCTCCCTGAGAGGGAAAGGGGACTGAAAGACACCAGTCAGTGTACAGATATCACCCTGAGAGAGTGGACTGAGAGATACCAGTCAGTGTACAGATATCTCCCTGAGAGAGAGGGAACTGAGAGACACCAGTCAGTGTACAGATATCTCCCTGAGAGAGAGGGGGGACTGAGAGACACCAGTCAGTGTACAGATATCTTCCTGAGGGAGAGGGGACTAAGGACACCAGTCAGTGTACAGATATCTCCCTGAGAGAGAGCGAGGGGACTGAGAGACACCAGTCAGTGTACAGATATCTCCCTGAGAGAGAGAAAGGGGACTGAGAGACACCAGTCAGTGCACAGATATCTCCCTGAGAGAGAGAGAGAGAGGACTGAGAGACACCAGTCAGTGTACAGATATCTCCCTGAGAGAGAGAGAGGACTGAGAGACACCAGTCAGTGTACAGATATCTCCCTGAGAGAGAGAAAGGGGACTGAGAGACACCAGTCAGTGCACAGATATCTCCCTGAGAGAGAGAGAGAGAGGACTGAGAGACACCAGTCAGTGTACAGATATCTCCCTGAGAGAGAGAGAGGACTGAGAGACACCAGTCAGTGTACAGATATCTCCCTGAGTGAGGGGACTGAGAGACACCAGTCAGTGTACAGATATCTCCCTGAGAGAGAGAGGGGACTGAGAGACACCAGTCAGTGTACAGATATCTCCCAGAGAGAGAGAGGGGACTGAGAGACACCAGTCAGTGTACAGATATCTCCCTGAGAGAGAGGGGACTGAGAGACACCAGTCAGTGTACAGTCATCTCCCTGAGAGGGAAAGGGGACTGAAAGACACCAGTCAGTGTACAGATATCACCCTGAGAGAGTGGACTGAGAGATACCAGTCAGTGTACAGATATCTCCCTGAGAGAGAGGGAACTGAGAGACACCAGTCAGTGTACAGATATCTCCCTGAGAGAGAGGGGGGACTGAGAGACACCAGTCAGTGTACAGATATCTTCCTGAGGGAGAGGGGACTAAGGACACCAGTCAGTGTACAGATATCTCCCTGAGAGAGAGAAAGGGGACTGAGAGACACCAGTCAGTGTACAGATATCTCCCTGAGGGAGGGAGGGGACTGAAAGACACCAGTCACTGTACAGATATCTCCCTGAGAGAGAGGTGACAGTCAGTGCACAGATATCTCCCTGAGAGAGAGAGAGGACTGAGAGACACCAGTCAGTGTACAGATATCTCCCTGAGAGAGAGAGGGGACTGAGAGACACCAGTCAGTGTACAGACATCTCCCTGAGAGAATGAGGGGATCGAGACACCAGTCAGTGTACAGATATCTCCCTGAGAGAGAGGGGACTGAGAGACACCAGTCAGTGTACAGATGTCTCCCTGAGAGAGAGAGGGGACTGAGAGACACCAGTCAGTGTACAGATATCTCCCTGAGAGAGAGAGGGGACTGAGAGACACCAGTCAGTGTACAGATATCTCCCAGAGAGGAGACTGAGAGACACCAGTCAGTGTACAGATATCTCCCTGAGAGAGAGGGGACTGGGAGACACCAGTCAGTGTACAGATATCTCCCTGAGAGTGAGGGGACTGAGAGACACCAGTCAGTGTACAGATATCTCCCTGAGCGAGGGAGGGGACTGAAAGACACCAGTCAGTGTACAGATATCTCCCTGAGAGAGAGCGGACTGAGAGACACCAGTCAGTGTACAGATATCTCCCTGAGAGAGAGGGGACTGAGAGACACCAGTCAGTGTACAGATATCTCCCTAAGAGAGAGGAGACTGAGAGACACCAGTCAGTGTACAGATATCTCCCGGAGAGAGAGGGGACTGAGAGACACCAGTCAGTGTACAGATATCTCCCTGAGAGAGAGTGGACTGAGAGACACCAGTCAGTGTACAGATATCTCCCTGAGAGAGAGAGGACTGAGAGACACCAGTCAGTGTACAGATATCTCCCTGAGAGAGAGGGGACTGAGAGACACCATTCAGTGTACAGATATCTCCCTGAGAGAGAGGGGGGACTGAGAGACACCAGTCAGTGTACAGATATCTCCCTGAGAGAGAGGGGACTGAGAGACACCAGTCAGTGTACAGATATCTCCCTGAGAGAGAGCGGACTGAGAGACACCAGTCAGTGTACAGATATCTCCCTGAGACAGAGGGGACTGAGAGACACTAGTCAGTGTACAGATATCTCCCTGAGAGAGAGGGGACTGAGAGACACCAGTCAGTGTACAGAAATCTCCCTGAGAGAGAGAGGGGACTGAGAGACACCAGTCAGTGTACAGATATCTCCCTGAGAGAGAGGGGGGACTGAGAGACACCAGTCAGTGTACAGATATATCCCTGAGAGAGAGGGGACTGAGAGACACCAGTCAGTGTACAGATATCTCCCTGAGAGAGAGCGGACTGAGAGACACCAGTCAGTGTACAGATATCTCCCTGAGAGAGAGGGGACTGAGAGACACTAGTCAGTGTACAGACATCTCCCTGAGAGAGAGCGGACTGAGAGACACCAGTCAGTGTACAGATATCTCCCTGAGAGAGGGGGGACTGAGAGACACCAGTCAGTGTACAGATATCTCCCTGAGAGAGAGGGGACTGAGAGACACCAGTCAGTGTACAGATATCTCCCTGATAGAGAGGGCACTGAGAGACACCAGTCAGTGTACAGATATCTCCCTGATAGAGAGGGCACTGAGAGACACCAGTCAGTGTACAGATATCTCCCTGATAGAGAGGGGACTGAGAGACACCAGTCAGTGTGCAGATATCTCCCTGAGAGAGAGAGAGAGGACTGAGAGACACCAGTCAGTGTACAGATATCACCCTGAGAGAGAGGAGACTGAGAGACACCAGTCAGTGTACAGATATCTCCCTGAGAGAGAGGGGACTGAGATACACCAGTCAGTGTACAGATATCTCCCCGAGTGAGAGAGGACTGAGAGACACCAGCCAGTGTACAGATATCTCCCTGAGAGAGAGGGGACTGGGAGACACCAGTCAGTGTACAGATATCTCCCTGAGAGAGAGAGGGGACTGAGAGACACCAGTCAGTGTACAGATATCTCCCTGAGAGAGAGAGGGGACTGAGAAACACCAGTCAGTGTACAGATATCTCCCTGAGAGAGAGGGGACTGAGACACCAGTCAGTGTACAGATATCTCCCTGAGAGAGAGGTGACTGAGAGACACCAGTCAGTATACAGATATCTCCCTGAGAGAGAGGACTGAGAGACACCAGTCAGTGTACAGATATATCCCTGAGAGAGGCGGGACTGAGAGACACCAGTCAGTGTACAGATATCTCCCTGAGAGATTGAGAGAGAACTGAGAGACACCAGTCAGTGTACAGATATCTCCCTGAGAGAGAGAGAGGGGACTGAGAGACACCAGTCAGTGTACAGATATCTCCCTGAGAGAGAGGGGTCTGAGTGACACCAGTCAGTGTACAGATATCTCCCTGAGAGAGAGGAGACTGAGAGACACCAGTCGGTGTACAGATATCTCCCTGGGTGAGGGGACTGAGAGACACCAGTCAGTGTACAGACATCTCCCTGAGAGAATGAGGGGATCGAGACACCAGTCAGTGTACAGATATCTCCCTGAGAGAGAGGGGACTGAGAGACACCAGTCAGTGTACAGATGTCTCCCTGAGAGAGAGAGAGGACTGAGAGTCACCAGTCAGTGTACAGATATCTCCCTGAGAGAGAGAGGGGACTGAGAGACACCAGTCAGTGTACAGATATCTCCCTGAGAGAGAGAGGGGACTGAGAGACACCAGTCAGTGTACAGATATCTCCCAGAGAGGAGACTGAGAGACACCAGTCAGTGTACAGATATCTCCCTGAGAGAGAGGGGACTGGGAGACACCAGTCAGTGTACAGATATCTCCCTGAGAGAGAGGGGACTGAGATACACCAGTCAGTGTACAGATATCTCCCCGAGTGAGAGAGGACTGAGAGACACCAGCCAGTGTACAGATATCTCCCTGAGAGAGAGGGGACTGGGAGACACCAGTCAGTGTACAGATATCTCCCTGAGAGAGAGAGGGGACTGAGAGATACCAGTCAGTGTACAGATATCTCCCTGAGAGAGAGAGGGGACTGAGAAACACCAGTCAGTGTACAGATATCTCCCTGAGAGAGAGGGGACTGAGACACCAGTCAGTGTACAGATATCTCCCTGAGAGAGAGGTGACTGAGAGACACCAGTCAGTATACAGATATCTCCCTGAGAGAGAGGACTGAGAGACACCAGTCAGTGTACAGATATATCCCTGAGAGAGGCGGGACTGAGAGACACCAGTCAGTGTACAGATATCTCCCTGAGAGAGAGAGAGAGAACTGAGAGACACCAGTCAGTGTACAGATATCTCCCTGAGAGAGAGAGAGGGGACTGAGAGACACCAGTCAGTGTACAGATATCTCCCTGAGAGAGAGGGGTCTGAGAGACACCAGTCAGTGTACAGATATCTCCCTGAGAGAGAGGAGACTGAGAGACACCAGTCGGTGTACAGATATCTCCCTGGGTGAGGGGACTGAGAGACACCAGTCAGTGTACAGACATCTCCCTGAGAGAATGAGGGGATCGAGACACCAGTCAGTGTACAGATATCTCCCTGAGAGAGAGGGGACTGAGAGACACCAGTCAGTGTACAGATGTCTCCCTGAGAGAGAGAGAGGACTGAGAGTCACCAGTCAGTGTACAGATATCTCCCTGAGAGAGAGAGGGGACTGAGAGACACCAGTCAGTGTACAGATATCTCCCTGAGAGAGAGAGGGGACTGAGAGACACCAGTCAGTGTACAGATATCTCCCAGAGAGGAGACTGAGAGACACCAGTCAGTGTACAGATATCTCCCTGAGAGAGAGGGGACTGGGAGACACCAGTCAGTGTACAGATATCTCCCTGAGAGAGAGGGGACTGAGAGACACCAGTCAGTGTACAGATATCTCCCTGAGCGAGGGAGGGGACTGAAAGACACCAGTCAGTGTACAGATATCTCCCTGAGAGAGAGCGGACTGAGAGACACCAGTCAGTGTACAGATATCTCCCTGAGAGAGAGGGGACTGAGAGACACCAGTCAGTGTACAGATATCTCCCTAAGAGAGAGGAGACTGAGAGACACCAGTCAGTGTACAGATATCTCCCGGAGAGAGAGGGGACTGAGAGACACCAGTCAGTGTACAGATATCTCCCTGAGAGAGAGTGGACTGAGAGACACCAGTCAGTGTACAGATATCTCCCTGAGAGAGAGAGGACTGAGAGACACCAGTCAGTGTACAGATATCTCCCTGAGAGAGAGAGGACTGAGAGACACCAGTCAGTGTACAGATATCTCCCTGAGAGAGAGAGGACTGAGAGACACCAGTCAGTGTACAGATATCTCCCTGAGAGAGAGGGGACTGAGAGACACCAGTCAGTGTACAGATATCTCCCTGAGAGAGAGAGGGGACTGAGAGACACCAGTCAGTGTACAGATATCTCCCTGAGAGAGAGAGGACTGAGAGACACCAGTCAGTGTACAGATATCTCCCTGAGAGAGAGGGGGGACTGAGAGACACCAGTCAGTGTACAGATATCTCCCTGAGAGAGAGCGGACTGAGAGACACCAGTCAGTGTACAGATATCTCCCTGAGAGAGAGGGGACTGAGAGACACCAGTCAGTGTACAGATATCTCCCTGAGAGAGAGGGCACTGAGAGACGCCAGTCAGTGTACAGATATCTCCCTGAGCGAGAGGAGACTGAGAGACACCAGTCAGTGTACAGATATCTCCCCGAGTGAGAGAGGACTGAGAGACACCAGCCAGTGTACAGATATCTCCCTGAGAGAGAGGGGACTGGGAGACACCAGTCAGTGTACAGATATCTCCCTGAGAGAGAGAGGACTGAGAGACACCAGTCAGTGTACAGATATCTCCCTGAGAGAGAGAGGGGACTGAGAGACACCAGTCAGTGTACAGATATCTCCCTGAGAGAGAGAGGGGACTGAGAAACACCAGTCAGTGTACAGATATCTCCCTGAGAGAGAGGGGACTGAGACACCAGTCAGTGTACAGATATCTCCCTGAGAGAGAGGTGACTGAGAGACACCAGTCAGTATACAGATATCTCCCTGAGAGAGAGGACTGAGAGACACCAGTCAGTGTACAGATATATCCCTGAGAGAGGCGGGACTGAGAGACACCAGTCAGTGTACAGATATCTCCCTGAGAGAGAGAGAGAGAACTGAGAGACACCAGTCAGTGTACAGATATCTCCCTGAGAGAGAGAGAGGGGACTGAGAGACACCAGTCAGTGTACAGATATCTCCCTGAGAGAGAGGGGTCTGAGAGACACCAGTCAGTGTACAGATATCTCCCTGAGAGAGAGGGGACGGAGAGACACCAGTCAGTGTGCAGATATCTCCCTGAGAGAGAGAGGGAACTGAGAGACACCAGTCAGTGTACAGATATCTCCCTGAGAGAGAGAGGGGACTGAGAGACACCCGTCAGTGTACAGATATCTCCCTGAGAGAGAGAGTGGACTGAGAGACACCAGTCAGTGTACAGATATCTCCCTGAGAGACAGAGGGGACTGAGAGACACCAGTCAGTGTACAGATATCTCACTGAGAGAGAGAGAGGGGACTGAGAGACACCAGTCAGTGTACAGATATCTCCCTGAGAGAGAGGGGACTGAGAGACACCAGTCAGTGTACAGATATCTCCCTGAGTGAGAGGGGACTGAGAGACACCAGTCAGTGTACAGATATCTCCCTGAGAGAGAGAGGGGAGTGAGAGACACCAGTCAGTGTACAGATATCTCCCTGAGAGAGAGGGGGGACTGAGAGACACCAGTCAGTGTACAGATATCTTCCTGAGGGAGAGGGGACTAAGGACACCAGTCAGTGTACAGATATCTCCCTGAGAGAGAGCGAGGGGACTGAGAGACACCAGTCAGTGTACAGATATCTCCCTGAGAGAGAGAGGGGACTGAGAGACACCAGTCAGTGTACAGATATCTCCCTGAGAGAGAGGGGACTGAGAGACACCAGTCAGTGTACAGATGTCTCCCTGAGAGAGAGAGAGGACTGAGAGACAGCAGTCAGTGTACAGATATCTCCCTGAGTGAGGGGACTGAGAGACACCAGTCAGTGTGCAGATATCTCCCTGAGAGAGAGAGAGGACTGAGAGACACCAGTCAGTGTACAGATATCTCCCTGAGTGAGGGGACTGAGAGACACCAGTCAGTTTGCAGATATCTCCCTGAGAGAGAGAGGACTGAGAGACACCAGTCAGTGTACAGATATCTCCCTGAGAGAGAGAGGGGACTGAGAGACACCAGTCAGTGTACAGATATCTCCCTGAGAGAGAGAGAGGGGACTGAGAAACACCAGTCAGTGTACAGATATCTCCCTGAGAGAGAGGGGACTGAGACACCAGTCAGTGTACAGATATCTCCCTGAGAGAGAGTTGACTGAGAGACACCAGTCAGTATACAGATATCTCCCTGAGAGAGAGGACTGAGAGACACCAGTCAGTGTACAGATATATCCCTGAGAGAGGCGGGACTGAGAGACACCAGTCAGGGTACAGATATCTCCCTGAGAGAGAAAGAGGGGACTGAGAGACACCAGTCAGTGTACAGATATCTCCCTGAGAGAGAGGGGTCTGAGAGACACCAGTCAGTTTACAGATATCTCCCTGAGAGAGAGAGGGGACGGAGAGACACCAGTCAGTGTGCAGATATCTCCCTGAGAGAGAGAGGGAACTCAGAGACACCAGTCAGTGTACAGATATCTCCCTGAGAGAGAGAGGGGACTGAGAGACACCCGTCAGTGTACAGATATCTCCCTGAGAGAGAGAGTGGACTGAGAGACACCAGTCAGTGTACAGATATCTCCCTGAGAGACAGAGGGGACTGAGAGACACCAGTCAGTGTACAGATATCTCACTGAGAGAGAGAGAGGGGACTGAGAGACACCAGTCAGTGTACAGATATCTCCCTGAGAGAGAGGGGACTGAGAGATACCAGTCAGTGTACAGATATCTCCCTGAGTGAGAGGGGACTGAGAGACAACAGTCAGTGTACAGATATCTCCCTGAGAGAGAGGGGAGTGAGAGACACCAGTCAGTGTACAGATATCTCCCTGAGAGAGAGGGGGGACTGAGAGACACCAGTCAGTGTACAGATATCTCCCTGAGAGACAGAGGGGACTGAGAGACACCAGTCAGTGTACAGATATCTCACTGAGAGAGAGAGAGGGGACTGAGAGACACCAGTCAGTGTACAGATATCTCCCTGAGAGAGAGGGGACTGAGAGACACCAGTCAGTGTACAGATATCTCCCTGAGAGAGAGAGAGGGGACTGAGAGACACCAGTCAGTGCACAGATATCTCCCTGAGAGAGAGAGAGGACTGAGAGACACCAGTCAGTGTACAGATATCTCCCTGAGAGAGAGAGAGGACTGAGAGACACCAGTCAGTGTACAGATATCTCCCTGAGTGAGGGGACTGAGAGACACCAGTCAGTGTACAGACATCTCCCTGAGTGAGGGAGGGGACTGAGAGACACCAGTCAGTGTACAGATATCTCCCTGAGAGAGTGGGGACTGAGAGACACCAGTCAGTGTACAGACATCTCCCTGAGCGAGGGAGGGGACTGAGAGACACCAGTCAGTGTACAGATATCTCCCTGAGAGAGAGGGTACTGAGAGACACCAGTCAGTGTACAGATATCTCCCTGAGAGAGGGGACTGATAGACACCAGTCAGTGTACAGATATCTCCCTGAGAGAGAGAGGGGACTGATAGACACCAGTCAGTGTACAGATATCTCCCTGAGAGAGTGGGGACTGATAGACACCAGTCAGTGTACAGATATCTCCCGGAGAGAGAGAGGGACTGAGAGACACCAGTCAGTGTACAGATATCTCCCTGAGAGAGAGGGGACTGAGAGACACCAGTCAGTGTACAGATATCTCCCTGAGAGAGAGGGGACTGAGAGACACCAGTCAGTGTACAGATATCTCCCTGAGAGAGAGGGGGGACTGAGAGACACCAGTCAGTGTACAGATATCTCCCTGAGAGAGAGGGGGGACTGAGAGACACCAGTCAGTGTACAGATATCGTAAAACAGGATAAGACATTAGGGTTTGTTAGAGTGGCAAAGGAAAGCCCAAGGGAAGCGAAGGAGGTGCAAAAGATTGTACAGCCTGTTCAAGAAGTAATTGTTAAGAAGGTGCCAGATGACTTCAAAGAATTTACTTGTGTGGGTCAGGAGGAACAGGTAAAGAAGTCACAATTTTAAGAGATACAGGGGCTAGTCAATCTTTAATGGTAAGAGATGAGGAATTATGTAGTTTGGGAAGAATGTTGCCAGAAAAGGTGGTGATATGTGGAATTCAGGGTGAGAGGTGTAGCTTTCCATTATATAAGGTAAGGTTATTATGTAAGGTTGGAAAGTCCAGTGAAGAGTGGTGAAGTGGTAGTAGGAGTAATAGAGAAACTATCTTGTCCAGGAATACAGTTTATCTTGGGAAATGATACAGCTGGATCGCAGTTGGGAGTGATGCCTACTGTGGTTGATAAGCCAGACAACTGAAGTGTTGAAGGACGAATATCCTGGGATTTTTCCGGATTGTGTAGTAACCCAGTCGCAAAGTCACAGGTTAAGACAAGAGGAGAAATCAAAGGGTGAAGATGCGTTGAAGTGCAATTATCAGAAACGATTTTTGATCAGATTGTTGAAAAAGAACAAGAACAGGTGGAGGATGAGGCGGATATTTTTAGTTCAGGAAAAGTGGCGGAGTTACAACTGAAAGATATAGAAATAAAACGGATATATCAGAAAGCATATACGGCAGAGGAATCTGAGAGTATGCCAGAGTGTTATTAGCGTAAAAATGATGACTTGATGAGAAAATAGGGACCTTTACAGATGCAGGCGGATGAAAAGTGGGCAGAAGTTCATCAAGTAGTATTGCCAGTAGGGTATATAAAGGAGGTGTTGCGAGTTGCACATGAGGTACCAGTGGGAGGTCATTTAGGAATAAGGAAAACTCAGGCTAAAATCCAAAAACATTTTTATTGGCCTGGACGACATAAAGATGTAGTTAAATTTTGTCAATCATGTCACACATGTCAAGTGATAGGGAAACCTCAAGCAGTGATAAAGCCAGCGCCCTTAATACCCATTCCAGCATTTGAGGGACCTTTTACAAGGGTCTTAATTGATTGTGTAGGACTGCTTCCTAAAACAAAAAGTGAGACTCACAGGAGAGACTCAGACAGGTGTAGGTGACAGTCAGGGTAACTGGCGTGGAATAAGGACAACCTCACTGGTTAGACATAAACAGTGAGACTTGTTCCCTCTCTCTTGCGAAGCTGCCCCAGTGCGACACGTCGGGGTATAGTTTCAACACCAAGAGAGACACACGTAGTTATCTGTGACCCCCAACACCAGTCTGTTGTGCCTCCTATGCCTGTGTGAGGGAGAGTCGGAGGGTCAGTACTAAGGCAGCGCAGCACTGTCAGAGGGTCAGTACTGCGGGAGTGCCGCAGTGTCGGAGGGTCAGTACTGAGGGAGCACCGCACTGTCGGAGAGTCAGTACTGAGGGAGCGCCGCACTGTCAGAGGGTCAGTACTGAGGGAGCGCCACACTGTCGGAGGGTCAGTACTGCGGGAGTGCCGCAGTGTCGGAGGGTCAGTACTGAAGAGCACCGCACTGTCGGAGAGTCAGTACTGAGGGAGCGCCGCACTGTCAGAGGGTCAGTACTGAGGGAGTGCCGCACTGTCGGAGGGTCAGTGCTGAGGGAGTGCTGCACTGTCAGAGAGTCAGTACTGAGGGAGTGCCGCACTGTCAGAGGGTCAGTACTGAGGGAGCGCCGCACTGTCAGAGAGTCAGTACTGAGGGAGTGCCGCACTGTCGGAGGGTCAGTACTGAGGGAGCGCCACACTGTCAGAGGGTCAGTACTGAGGGAGCGCCGCACTGTCGGAGCGTCAGTGCTGAGGGAGCGCTGCACTGTCGGAGGGTCAGTGCTGAGGGAGCGCCGCACTGTCAGAGGGTCAGTACTGAGGGAGCGCCGCACTGTCAGAGAGTCAGTACTGAGGGAGTGCCGCCCTGTCGGAGGATCAGTACTGAGGGAGCGCCGCACTGTCAGAGGGTCAGTACTGAGGGAGCACCGCACTGTCGGAGGGTCAGTACTGAGGGAGCACCGCACTGTCGGAGAGTCAGTACTGAGGGAGCGCCGCACTGTCAGAGGGTCAGTGCTGAAGGAGAGCCGCACTGTCAGAGAGTCAGTACAGAGGGAGTGCCGCACTGTCGGAGGATCAGTACTGAGGGAGCGCCGCACTGTCAGAGGGTCAGTACTGAGGGAGCGCCGCACTGCCGGAGGGTCAGTACTGCGGGAGTGCCACAGTGTCGGACGGTCAGTACTGAGCGAGCGCCGCACTGTCAGAGGGTCAGTGCTGAAGGAGCGCCGCACTGTCAGAGAGTCAGTACTGAGGGA
Source organism: Scyliorhinus torazame (assembly GCF_047496885.1). Lineage (NCBI taxonomy): Eukaryota > Metazoa > Chordata > Chondrichthyes > Carcharhiniformes > Scyliorhinidae > Scyliorhinus > Scyliorhinus torazame. The sequence continues at coordinate 25,194,004 of NC_092725.1, read as the reverse complement.
GTGCCGCACTGTCGGAGGATCAGTACTGAGGGAGCGCCGCACTGTCAGAGGGTCAGTACTGAGGGAGCGCCGCACTGTCGGAGTGTCAGTACTGCGGGAGTGCCGCAGTGTCGGAGGGTCAGTACTGAGGGAGCGCCGCACTGTCAGAGGGTCAGTGCTGAAGGAGCGCCGCACTGTCAGAGAGTCAGTACTGAGGGAGTGCCGCACTGTCGGAGGATCAGTACTGAGGGAGCGCCACACTGTCAGAGGGTCAGTACTGAGGGAGCGCCGCACTGTCGGAGGGTCAGTGCTGAGGGAGCGCCGCACTGTCGGAGGGTCAGTGCTGAGGGAGCGCCGCACTGTCAGAGGGTCAGTACTGAGGGAGCGCCGCACTGTCAGAGAGTCAGTACTGAGGGAGTGCCGCCCTGTCGGAGGATCAGTACTGAGGGAGCGCCGCACTGTCAGAGGGTCAGTACTGAGGGAGCACCGCACTGTCGGAGGGTCAGTACTGAGGGAGCACCGCACTGTCGGAGAGTCAGTACTGAGGGAGCGCCGCACTGTCAGAGGGTCAGTGCTGAAGGAGCGCCGCACTGTCGGAGGATCAGTACTGAGGGAGCGCCGCACTGTCAGAGGGTCAGTACTGAGGGAGCGCCGCACTGTCGGAGGGTCAGTACTGCGGGAGTGTCGGAGGGTCAGTACTGAGCGAGAGCCGCACTGTCAGAGGGTCAGTGCTGAAGGAGCGCCGCACTGTCAGAGAGTCAGTACTGAGGGAGTGCCGCACTGTCGGAGGATCAGTACTGAGGGAGCGCCGCACTGTCAGAGGGTCAGTACTGAGGGAGCGCCGCACTGTCGGAGGGTCAGTGCTGAGGGAGCGTCGCACTGTCGGAGGGTCAGCGCTGAGGGAGCGCCGCACTGTCAGAGGGTCAGTACTGAGGGAGCGCCGCACTGTCAGAGGGTCAGTGCTGAGGGAGCGCTGCACTGTCGGAGGGTCAGGGCTGAGGGAGCGCCGCACTGTCAGAGGGTCAGTGCTGAAGGAGCGCCGCACTGTCGGAGGGTCAGTACTGAGGGAGTGCCGCACTGTCGGAGGATCAGTACTGAGGGAGCGCCGCACTGTCAGAGGGTCAGTACTGAGGGAGCGCCGCACTGTCAGAGGATAAGTACTGAGGGTGCGCCGCACTGTCGGAGAGTCAGTACTGAGGGAGCGCCGCACTGTCAGAGGGTCAGTGCTGAGGGAGCGCCGCACTGTCGGAGGGTCAGTGCTGAGGGAGCGTCGCACTGTCGGAGGATCAGCGCTGAGGGTGCGCCGCACTGTCAGAGGGTCAGTACTGAGGGAGCGCCGCACTGTCAGAGGGTCAGTGCTGAGGGAGCGCTGCACTGTCGGAGGGTCAGGGCTGAGGGAGCGCCGCACTGTCAGAGGGTCAGTGCTGAAGGAGCGCCGCACTGTCGGAGGGTCAGTACTGAGGGAGTGCCGCACTGTCGGAGGATCAGTACTGAGGGAGCGCCGCACTGTCAGAGGGTCAGTACTGAGGGAGCGCCGCACTGTCAGAGGATAAGTACTGAGGGTGCGCCGCACTGTCGGAGAGTCAGTACTGAGGGAGCGCCGCACTGTCGGAGGATCAGTACTGAGGGAGCGCCACACTGTCAGAGGGTCAGTGCTGAGGGAGCGCCGCACTGTCAGAGGGTCATTACTGAGGGAGTGCCGCACTGTCGGAGGGTCAGTACTGAGGGAGTGCCGCAGTGTCGGAGGGTCAGTGTTGAGGGAGCACCGCACTCTCGGAGAGTCAGTACTGACGGAGTGCCGCACTGTCTGAGGGTCAGTACTGAGGGAGCGCCGCGCTGTCAGAGGGTCAGTACTAAGGGAGCGCCGCACGGTCGGAGGGTCAGTACTGAGGGAGCGCCGCAATGTCGGCGGGTCAGTACTGAGGGAGTGCCGCACTGTCAGAGGGTCAGTACTGAGGGAGTGCTGCACTGTCGGAGGGTCAGTACTGAGGGAGCACCGCACTGTCGGAGGGTCAGTACTGAGGGAGCGCCGCAATGTCGGAGGGTCAGTACTGAGGGAGCGCCGCACCGTCAGAGGGTTAGTACTGAGGGAGCGCCGCACTGTCGGAGGGTCAGTACTGAGGGTGTGCCGCACTGTCGGAGGATCAGTACTGAGGGAGCGCCGCACTGTCGGAGGGTCAGTACTGAGGGAGCGTCGCACTGTCGGAGGGTCAGTACTGAGGGAGCGCCGCACTGTCGGAGAGTCGGTACTGAGGGAGCGCCGCACTGTCGGAGGGTCAGTAATGAGGGAGCGCCACACTGTCAGAGGGTCAGTACTGAGGGAGTGCTGCACTGTCGGTCAGAACTGAGGGAGCGCTGCACTGTCAGAGGGTCAGTACTGAGGGAGTGCCGCACTGTCGGAGGGTCACTACTGAGGGAGCGCCGCAATGTCGGAGCGTCAGTACTGAGGGAGCGCCGCAATGTCGGAGGGTCAGTACTGAGGGAGCGCCGCACTGTCAGAGGGTCAGTACTGAGGGAGTGCTGCACTGTCGGAAGGTCAGTACTGAGGGAGTGCCGCACTGTCAGAGGGTCAGTACTGAGGGAGCACCGCACTGTCAGAGGGTCAGTACTGAGGGAGCGCCGCACTGTCGGAGGGTCACTACTGAGGGAACGCCGCAATGTCGGAGGGTCAGTACTGAGGGAGCACCGCACTGTCAGAGGGTCAGTACTGAGGGAGTGCTGCACTGTCGGAGGGTCAGTACTGAGGGAGTGCTGCACTGTCGGAGGGTCAGTACTGAGGGAGTGTCGCACTGTCCGAGGGTCAGTACTGAGGGAGCGCTGCACTGTCAGAGGGTCAGTACTGAGGGAGCACCGCACTGTCAGAGGGTCAGTACTGAGGGAGTGTTGCACTGTCGAAGGGTCAGTACTGAGGGAGTGTTGCACTGTGGGAGGGTCAGTGCCGAGGGAGCTCCGCATTGTTGGAGGGTCAGTACTGAGAGAGCGCCGCCCTGTCGGAGGGTCAGTACTGAGGGAGCGTCGCACTGTCAGAGGGTCAGTACTGAGGGAACGCCGCACTGTCGGAGGGTCAGCACTGATGGGGTGCCACATTGTGGGAGGGCTAGTACTGATGTAGCACCGCACTGTCGGAGGGTCAGTACTGAGGGAGCGCTGCACTGTCGGAGGGTCAGTACTGAGGGAGCGCCGCACTGTCTGAGGGGCAGTACTGAGGGAGCGCCGCACTGTCGGAGGGGCAGTACTTGATGTGTTGGGTGCTCTGGATCCGTGGAACACATACAGGCCACCAACACTTAAAATAGTACAACACTATTTTATTAAGTTAGAAACTGTTGAACATACTTTCACTGTGGGTTAACACGATGTTAGATTAAACTAAAGACCTATGCCTGTCCGAGCCAGTCTATGCACTCAGTACATGGTGAAGATCTGTGCTGTAAGCTGTAAGCTCTGTCCTTGTAGGAGGCTGCATCCCGAATGAGCGGGAAAACTGATGCCCTCTGTCTTTATAGTGCGTGCGCTCTAACTGGTGATTGGCTGCGGTGTTGTGTGTGTTGATTGGTCCCACTGTGTGTCCATCTATGTGTGTGTCTGGACCGTGATATACTGGTGTATATCATGACATTCCCCCCTTTTTATAAAAGAATGTATGTGTGTGGCAATAAATCATGTGTAGTGAGAATATTCCTACGTGTGGGGTGCGAAGACATATTTACAGGACTATGTACATGAGAACTAAGCTATTTACATGGGAAGGTGCCTGGTGCAGAGAAGCAGTATGCAACAAGAATAACAAGATCAACACTATATACAAACCAGGGAAACGATCAAACAAAGCAACAAAACAATTCAGAGAGTCTATAAGTCCGCAAAGTTCATAAATTAAGTCTCTGAGGTGGGCGACGAATTCTGGTTGACCGCCTCAAGGGTGGGTCGAGAGCCGCCGGTTCAGGAGCGGGCTGGACTGCGTCAGAGTCAGGGGGAGGCAGAGTGACAGGGAGCTCTGCATAGTCCGTGGCAGGGTCAGCAGGAGAGCGAGGCGACACTGGAAGATCGCGTAGCGAGCGTGGAACGAGACGAAGGGCGCGTCGATTGCGGCACAGAATAGAGCCATCCGGTAGCCGAACCAGGAACGAGCGGGGGGCCACCTGCCGAAGGACAACAGCAGTCGCAGACCAGCCCCCATCCGGAAGATGGACACGGACGTTGTCATCTGGAGCCAGAGCAGGGAGATCAGCTGCACGGGAGTCATGAGCCGCCTTGTGCTGTGCACGAGGCAGCTGCATCCGGCAAAGGACCGGAACGTGGTCGAGGTTTGGGACATGAATGGACGGCACCGTCATCCTCAGGGTACGACCCATGAGTAACTGGGCTGGGGGCAGGCCAGTGGACAGTGGGGCCGAGTGATAGGCCAGCAAGGCAAGGTAGAAATCAGACCCAGCATCGGCAGCCTTGCAGAGGAGCCGTTTGACGATATGTACCCCCTTCTCCGCTTTGCCATTGGATTGGTGGTACAGGGGACTGGATGTCACCTGGGCAAAATTGTACCGCCTGGCAAAGTTGGACCATTCCTGGCTGGCGAAGCAGGGGCCATTGTCCGACATGACCATAGCATTTAGAGAGACAAGGACTGATTCGGGGCAGTCAGCATGGCTTTGTGCGTGGAAAATCATGTCTCACAAATTTGATTGAGTTTTTTGAGGGGGTGACCAAGAAGGTAGATGAGGGCAGTGCAGTAGACGTTGTCTACATGGACTTTAGCAAAGCCTTTGACAAGGTACCGCATGGTAGGTTGTTGCAGAAGGTTAAGGGTGATCCAGGGTGAGGTTGCCAATTGGATTCAAAATTGGCTGGACGACAGAAGACAGAGGGTGGTTGTAGAGGGTTGTTTTTCAAACTGGAGGCCTGTGACCAGTGGTGTGCCTCAGGGATCGGTGCTGGGTCCACTGTTATTTGTGATTTATATTAATGATTTGGATGAGAATTTAGGAGGCATGGTTAGTAAGTGATTGGTGGCACAGTGGATAGTGAAGAAGGTTATCTAGGATTGCAACGGGATGTTGATCAATTAGGCCAGTGGGCCGACGAATGGCAAATGGAGTTGAATTTAGATAAATGTGAGGTGATGCATTTTGGCAGATCGAATCAGGCCAGGACCTACTCAGTTAATGGTATGGTGTTGGGGAGAGTTATAGAACAAAAAGATCTAGGAGTACAGGTTCACAGCTCCTTGAAGGTGGAGTCGCAGGTGGACAGGGTGGTGAAGAAGGCATTCGGCATGCTTGGTTTCATTGGTCAGAACATTGAATACAGGAGTTGGGACGTCTTGTTGAAGTTGTACAAGACATTGGTACGGCCACACTTGGAATACTGTGTGCAGTTCTGGTCACCCTATTATAGAAAGGATATTATTAAACTAGAAAGAGTGCAGAAAAGATTTACTAGGATGTTGCCGGGACTTGATGGTTTGAGTTATAAGGAGAGGCTAGATAGACTGGGACTATTTTCCCCTGGAGCGTAGGAGGCTTAGGGGTGATCTTATAGAGGTCTATAAAATAATGAGGGGCATAGATAAGGTAGATAGTCAACATCTTTTCCCAAAGGTAGGGGAGTCTAAAACTAGAGGGCATAGGTTTAAGGTGAGAGGGGAGAGTTTCAGAAGGGCCCAGAGGGGCAATTTCTTCACTCAGAGGGTAGTGAGTGTCTGGAATGTGCTGCCAGAGGTAGTAGTAGAGGCGGGTACAATTGTGTCTTTTAAAAAACATTTAGATAGTTACATGGGTAAGAGGGGTATGGAGGGTTATGGGCCAAGTGCGGGCAACTGGGACTAGCTTAATGGTAAAAACTGGGCGGCATGGACTGGTTGGGCCGAAGGGCCTGTTTCCATGCTGTAAGCTTCTATGATTCTATGATTCTATAACCGTGAGCGGGATGCCGTGTCGAGCAAATGTTTCTTTACAGGCACAAATGACTGCAGACGAGGTTGTGCAACCGTATCACCTCCGGGTAATTCGAAAAGTAGTCCACGATCAGGACATAGTCTCTACCCAGTGCGTGGAACAGGTCGATGCCCACCTTGGTCCATGGTGACGTGACCAACTCATGGGGCTGCAGGGTCTCACGTGGTTGGGCCGGCTGGAAGCGCTGATAAGTGGGGCAGTTGAACACTGTGTTGGCGATGTCCTCATTAATGCCGGGCCAGTACACTGCCTCTCGGGCCCGTCGGCAGCACTTTCCACGCCAAGGTGGCCCTCGTGTAGTTGTTCCAGGACAAGCTGGCGCATGCTATGCGGGATGACAATGCGGTCCAGTTTTAGAAGAACCCCGTCTACTACCGCCAGATCATCTCTGACATTATAGACCTGCGGGCATTGGCCCTTGAGCCACCCGTCCGTTAGGTGGCGCATGACACGCTGTAGCAAGGGGTCAGCCGCCGTCTCGCGGCGAATTTGGACGAGGCGTTCATCCGTGGCAGGTAGATTGGAGGCCGCGAATGCCACATGGGCGTCAACCTGGCAGACAAATCCCGCTGGGTCACATGGAGCGTTGACTGCCCTGGAGAGAGCGTCAGAACATAGAACATAGAACATAGAACAATACAGCGCAGTACAGGCCCTTCGGCCCACGATGTTGCACCGAAACAAAAGCCATCTAACCTACACTATACCATTATCATCCATATGTTTATCCAATAAACTTTTAAATGCCCTCAATGTTGGCGAGTTCACTACTGTAGCAGGTAGGGCATTCCACAACCTCACTACTTTTTGCGTAAAGAACCTACCTCTGACCTCTGTCCTATATTTATTACCCCTCAGTTTAAAGTTATGTCCCCTCGTGCCAGCCATTTCCATCCGCGGGAGAAGGCTCTCACTGTCCACCCTATCCAACCCCCTGATCATTTTGTATGCCTCTATTAAGTCTCCTCTCAACCTTCTCTCCAACGAAAACAACCTCAAGTCCATCAGCCTTTCCTTATAAGATTTTCCCTCCATACCAGGCAACATCCTGGTAAATCTCCTCTGCACCCGCTCCAAAGCCTCCACGTCCTTCCTATAATGCGGTGACCAGAACTGTACGCAATACTCCAAATGCGGCCGTACCAGAGTTCTGTACAGCTGCAACATGACCTCCTGACTCCGGAACTCAATCCCTCTACCAATAAAGGCCAACACTCCATAGGCCTTCTTCACCACCCTATCAACCTGGGTGGCAACTTTCAGGGATCTATGTACATGGACACCTAGATCCCTCTGCTCATCCACACTTTCAAGAACTTTTCCATTAGCCAAATATTTCACATTCCTGTTATTCCTTCCAAAGTGAATCACCTCACACTTCTCTACATTAAACTCCATTTGCCACCTCTCAGCCCAGCTCTGCAGCTCATCTATATCCCTCTGTAACCTGCTACATCCTTCCACACTATCGACAACACCACCGACTTTAGTATCGTCTGCAAATTTACTCACCCACCCTTCTGCGCCTTCCTCTAGGTCATTGATAAAAATGACAAACAGCAACGGCCCCAGAACAGATCCTTGTGGTACTCCACTTGTGACTGAACTCCATTCTGAACATTTCCCATCAACCACCACCCTCTGTCTTCTTTCAGCTAGCCAATTTCTGATCCACATCTCTAAATCACCCTCAATCCCCAGCCTCCGTATTTTCTGCAATAGCCTACCGTGGGGAACCTTATCAAACGCTTTGCTGAAATCCATATACACCACATCAACTGCTTTACCCTCATCTACCTGTTCAGTCACCTTCTCAAAGAACTCGATAAGGTTTGTGAGGCATGACCTACCCTTCACAAAGCCATGCTGACTATCCCTGATCATATTATTCCTATCTGGATGATTATAAATCTTGTCTCTTATAATCCCCTCCAAGACTTTACCCACTACAGACGTGAGGCTCACCGGTCTATAGTTGCCGCGGTTGTCTCTGCTCCCCTTTTTGAACAAAGGGACCACATTTGCTATCCTCCAGTCCTCTGGCACTATTCCTGTAGCCAATGATGACATAAAAATCAAAGCCAATGGTCCAGCAATCTCTTCCCTGGCCTCCCAGAGAATCCTAGGATAAATCCCATCAGGTCCCGGGGACTTATCTATTTTCAGCCTGTCCAGAATTGCCAACACCTCTTCCCTACATACCTCAATGCCATCTAATCTATTTACCTGGAGCTCAGCATTCTCCTCCACAACATTATCTTTTTCCTGAGTGAATACTGACGAAAAATATTCATTTAGTATCTCGCCTATCTCTTCAGACTCTACACACAACTTCCCATCCCTGTCCTTGATTGGTCCTACTCTTTCCCTAGTCATTCACTTATTCCTGACATACCTATAGAAAGCTTTTGGGTTTTCCTTGATCCTTCCTGCCAAATACTTCTCATGTCCCCTCCTTGCTCGTCTTAGCTCTCTCTTTAGATCCTTCCTCGCTACCTTGTAACTATCCATCGCCCCAACTGAAACTTCACACCTCATCTTCACATAGGCCTCCTTCTTCCTCTTAACAAGAGATTCCACTTCTTTGGTAAACCACGGTTCCCTCGCTCGGCACCTTCCTCCCTGCCTGACCGGTACATACTTATCAAGAACACGCAGTAGCTGATCCTTGAACAAGCCCCACTTATCCAGTGTGTCCAACACTTGCAGCCTACTTCTCCACCTTATCCCCCCCAAGTCACGTCTAATGGCATCATAATTTCCCTTCCCCCAGCTATAACTCTTGCCCTGCGGTGTATACTTATCCCTTTCCATCCTTAACGTAAACGTCATCGAATTGTGGTCACTGTCCCCAAAGTGCTCACCTACCTCCAAATCCAACACCTGGCCTGGTTCATTACCCAAAACCAAATCCAATGTGGCCTCGCCTCTTGTTGGCCTGTCAACAAACTGTGTCAGGAAACCCTCCTGCACACACTGTACAAAAAACGACCCATCTAATGTACTCGAACTATATCTTTTCCAGTCAATATTTGGAAAGTTAAAGTCTCCCATAATAACTACCCTGTTACTTTTGCTCTTATCCAGGATCATCCTCGCCATCCTTTCCTCTACATCCCTAGAACTATTTGGAGGCCTATAGAAGACTCCCAACAGTGTGACCTCTCCTTTCATGTTTCTAACCTCAGCCCATACTACCTCGGAAGATGAGTCCCCATCTAGCATCCTCTCCGCCACCGTAATACTGCTCTTGACTAGCAGCGCCACACCTCCCCCTCTTTTGCCTCCTTCTCTGAGCTTACTAAAACACCTAAACCCCGGAACCTGCAACATCCATTCCTGTCCCTGCTCTATCCTTGTCTCCGAAATGGCCCAGGTACCAACCCATGCTGCCAGTTCCCCTACCTTATTTCGTATACTCCTGGCATTGAAGTAGACACACTTCAAACCACCTACCTGAACACTGGCCCCCTCCTGCGACGTCAAATCTGAGCTCCTGACCTCTATACTCTCATTCTCCCTTACCCTAAAACTACAATCCAGGTTCCCATGCCCCTGCTGCATTAGTTTAAACCATCATTAGAAATGATGAGGTCTTTGCCTGGGGTGTATACCAGCTGGAAGTCGTATCGTCGGAGCTTGAGAAGAATACGCTGGAGGCGAGGCGTCATGTCGTTCAAGTCTTTCTGTATTATATTGACCAGCGGGCGATGGTCGGTCTCGACGGTGAATTGAGGAAGTCCGTAGACATAATCGTGAAACTTAACCACACCGGTCAGAAGGCCCAGGCACTCCTTTTCTATCTGCGCGTAGCGCTGCTCCATGGGGGTCATCGCACGGGACACATATGCAACGGGGACCCATGATGAGGCCTCATCACGTTGAAGGAGCACTGCCCCAATGCTGGAGTGACTGGCATCGGTTGAAATTTTGGTCTCCTTTGCTGGATCAAAGAAAGCTAAGACCGGGGCCGTGGTCAGTTTGGTTTTGAGTTCTCTCCATTCGCGCTCGTGGGCAGGGAGCCATTGGAAGTCTGTCGTCTTCCTGACCAGGTTCCTGAGAGCCGTGGTATGAGAGGCGAGGTTAGGGATAAATTTCCCTAAAAAATTGACCATGCCCAGAAATCGGAGGACCGCCTTCTTGTCCTCTGATGTTTTCATAGCTGTGATGGCAGCTACCTTGTCCGCATCCGGCCGCACACCCAACTGGGAGATATGGTCCCCGAGGAACTTCCGTCTGACCAAAAGAGCATTTGGCACTGTTGAGGCGGAGGCCATGCTCATGTATACGTCTGAATACGCGCTGGAGGCGACTAACATGCTCCTGCGGGGTGGTGGACCAAATGATTATGTCATCGACATAGACGCGAACACCTTCAATGCCTTCCATCATTTGTTCCATAATCCTATGGAACACTTCTGATGCAGATATGATCCCGAACGGCATCCTGTTGTAACAATATCTGCCAAAGGGGGTGTTAAATGTGCAAAGTTTCCTGCTGGATTTGTCGAGCTGGATTTGCCAGAATCCTTTTGAGGCATCGAGTTTGGTGAAGAGCTTGGCGCGAGCCATCTCACATGTGAGCTCTTCGCGCTTGGGAATTGGATAATGCTCCCTCATGATATTGCGATTCAGATCCTTGGGATCAATGCAAATTCTCAATTCGCCGGAAGGCTTTTTTACACATACCATGGAACTGACCCAGTCGGTCGGTTCCGTGACTTTGGAAATCACTCCTTGGTTCTGGATGTCCTGCAGCTGCTGCTTGAGGCGGTCCTTAAGGGGTGCTGGGACCCTGCGAGGTGCGTGCACCACAGGCGTGGCATTCTGTTTTAATAAAATCTTGTAGGTGTACGGGAGCGTGCCCATGCCCTCGAAGACGTCGTGGTACTGGTTGATAATGGCATCGAGCTGCGCCCTGAAGTCAGTGTCCTGAAAGGCAGACCCGTCAGCAGGAGAGAGAGAGAGTGAACTCTCTGAACTAGGTTCAACAGCTTGCAGCCTGCGGCCAAGCAGGGAGGCTTTCCAGGAGCCCACGATTTCAAAGGAAAGGATGGCTTTGCGTGACCTGTGCGTCACTTCGAGCTGACACGAGCCGCTGGCAGCAATGGCATTGCCATTATAATCTAATAGCTGGCAGGCTGATGGGAGGATGGCTGGTTTGACACGAAGGCTTTGGAGGTCAGACCGCGCAATGAGATTGGCGGAGGCACCAGTGTCCAGGCAGAATCGTATTTGGGACCGGTTGACCGTAAGGGTGGCACACCACTCATCGTCTGGATCGATGCTGTATACCGGTAGAGGCTGGATTCTTTGCTTCGGGGACACCCTGTTTTTTGTAACCATACCGACTCGAAAAGGCACCTTCGGGTCCTCGGTGTCAATAACGGGTAGTCGGTCCGCATCGGACTCGGTGACCGTGGGTTGAATGGCCCGGACATTCCTGCGAGGCTGGCTGGAGCGACGAGAGTTGGCAGGCTGAGCTGATCTGCATAAAGCAGCAGAGTGGCCAAGTTTGCCCCATCTCGGGCATCGTCGGGATTTGGCAGGACATTGCCGCTTTAAGTGGGCAGAGCCACAGTTGCCGCACGTTGTAACATCAGTACGCTCACTGCGCCACCGCGCATGCACAGTGCGGTCGTACGTGGTGCGAGCCTGCGCAGTACGTTCGTCAACGTCGCCGTCCCGTTCGGTGTGTACAAGCGTGGGAGTCCGCGAAAAGCGGGCGAAATGGCCGCCCTCATCCAGGCTGAGGCCCTGGAGTTACTCGATTGCTTGGACCCGTTCTGCCTTGTGGGGACCTTGCCGCACCGCTTCAGCCGCTTGGATGTGGGAATACCGACTAGTGGCGTGTTCGTGTAGCACGCAGGTCTCGATGGCGGTCGCTAGGGGGAGCTGCTTTACTTTGAGGAGCTGCTGGCGTAGGGGGTCCGACTGAACACCGAAAACGATCTGGTCGCGTATCATGGAGTCGGAGGTGGGCCCGTAATTACAGGACTGCGCAAGGATGCGGAGGTGGGTGAGAAAGGATTGGAAAGGTTCATCCTTACCCTGCAAACGCTGTTGGAATACATAGCGCCCGAAACTTTCATTCACCTCAATGTCGCAGTGACTGTCAAACTTAAGGAGGACCGTCTTGAATTTTGATTTATCTTCATCATCAGCAAAGGAGAGAGAATTGAAAATGTGGATGGCATGTTCCCCGGCCGTGGATAGGAAGAGACCGATCTTCCTGGTGTCTGAGGCAGCTTCCCGGTCTGTGGCTTGCAGGTAGAGTTGGAAGCGTTGTTTGAATATCTTCCAGTTGACCCCGAGGTTACCGGTGATGCGGAGCGATGGCGGCGGCGGGCGGACGCTGTCCATTTTGCAGGATGGCTGTATGCTGGTGGAAGGCAGATCACTTGCAGGTAGGTCTCAGAAGTTCTAATATCCCTCAACTCCTGGTACCATGATGTGTTGGGTGCTCTGGATCCGGGGAACATATACCGGCCACCAACACTTCAAATAGTACAGCACTATTTTATTAAGTTAGAAACTGTTGAACATACTTTCACTGTGGGTTAACACGATGTTAGATTAAACTAAAGACCTATGCCTGTCCTAACCAGTCTATGCACTCAGCACACGGTGAAGATCTGTGCTGTAAGCTGTAAGCTCTGTCCTTGTAGGAGGCTGCATCCCGAATGAGCGGGAACTCTGATGCCCCCTGTCTTTATAGTGAGTGTGCTCTAACTGGTGACTGGCTGTGATGTTGTGTGTGTTGGTTGGTCCCACTGTGTGTCCATCAGTGTGTGTGTCTGCACCATGATATACTGGTGTATATTATGACAGTACTGATGGAGTGACGTTGCGAATTCCTGAGCGTCTCTCTCTCTCTCTTTCTCTCTCTCTCTGTCTCAGTGTCTCTTTCTCTCTCTAAGTATCACTGTCTCTTTCCGTCTCTTTCTCCCTTAATCTCTTTCGGAATGCGTTCCGAAAGCTAGTGATTTAAAACAAACCTGTTGGACTTTAACGTGGTGTTGCAAGACTTCATGCTGTCGTTTGAAAGACTTCGGAAAGTAATGAACCATTGCTTTCCATCAAGGCTGTTTTGTCATCACTTCCTGTGTGGTTACCCCGTCAACTCAGCTTTTCTCCACTCCATCTTCCAGCGAGCGAGAAAGAGAGAGGGGGAAAGAGAGAGAGACAGAGACACAGAGAGGGAGAGGGAGAGAGAAAGGGAGATAGGGAGGGAGGGGTGGAGACAGAGAGAGAGAGACAGAGAGAGAGAGAGACAGAGAAAGACAGAGAGAGAGAGAGAGAGAGACAGAGAGAGAGAGAGACCACTGAGAAAGGGACACAGGGAGGGAGAGAGAGAGACAGAGAGAGAGAGAGAGAGAGAGACAGAGAGAGAGGCCAGAGAGAGAAAGGGAGACAGAGAGGAAGGGATAGAGACAAGAGAGAGAGAGAGAGATGGAGAGAGAGAGAATCAATGCAAACAATTGAATGACAGACCGGAGTTCAATCCCTGCTTTGCCCCTGGCCATCTCTCCCTCTCTCTCAGTAGACTGCTCCCTCCGCTCCTTCGCTGGGCCTGCCCCCCGGAGACTGCCCTCTCTACCAGGTGATGTATATCAGTGTTGTCAGTGAGCACCCGGGCCCTGGGCTGTGAGGTGCAGCAGTCGGCCAGGTCTGGGCTGGGACACACTCACACACTCACTCACACACACACTCACTCACACTCACACACACTCACACTCACACACTCACTCACGCTCACACACACACTCACTCACACACACACTCACACACACTCACACTCACACACACACTCACTCACTCACAAACTCACTCACACAGTCACTCACTCACTTTCACACACACACACTCTCAAACTCAATCTTTCTCACACACTCACACTCAATCTCTCACACTCTCTCTCACACACGCTCACACTCATGCCTTTGCTCACACTGTCTTTCACTCACACTCTCTCGCACACTCTCACAGGCTCTCAAACTCACTAATTTTCTCCCACTCTCACTCACACATTCACTCACACCCTCTGAAACTCACGCATTCCCTCACACTCTCTCACGCACACTCTCACTCACACACACTCTCTCTCACACACTCTCTCACTCACACACACACTCTCACTCACACACACTCTCTCACACATACTCTCACTCACACACACTCTCACTCACACACTCTCTCACTCACACACACACTCTCACTCACACACACTCTCACTCACACACACTCTCTCTCACACACTCTCTCACTCACACACACACTCTCACTCACACACACTCTCTCACTCACACACACTCTCTCTCACACACACTCTCTCTCACACTCACACTCTCACACACACACTCTCACTCTCACACTCTCTCACTCACACACACTCTCACTCACACACACTCTCTCTCTCACACATACTCTCACTCACACACACTCTCTCACACACACACTCTCACTCACACACACACTCTCACTCACACACACTCTCACTCTCACTCACACACACTCTCACTCACACACACTCTCTCACACATACTATCACTCACACACACTCTCTCTCACACACACACTCTCTCTCACGCACACTCTCACTCACACACACTCTCTCTCACACACTCTCTCACTCACACACACTCACACTCACACACACTCTCACACACACACTCTCACTCACACACACTCTCTCTCTCACACACACACTCTCACTCACGCACACTCTCTCACTCACACACACTCTCTCTCACACTCACACTCTCTCACACACACTCTCACTCTCACACACTCACTCACTCATACACTCACTCACACACACTCTCACTCTCACACACTCTCTCACTCACACACACTCACTCACTCATACACTCACTCACACACACTCTCACTCTCACACACTCTCTCACTCACACACACTCTCTCTCACTCACACACACACTCTCACTCACACACACACTCTCACTCACACACACTCTCACTCTCACACACTCTCACTCACACACACTCTCACTCACACACACTCTCTCTCACACATACTATCACTCACACACACTCTCTCTCTCACACACACACTCTCTCTCACGCACACTCTCACTCACACACACTCTCTCTCACACACTCTCTCACTCACACACACTCACACTCACACACACTCTCACACACACACTCTCACTCACACACACTCTCTCTCTCACACACACACTCTCACTCACACACACTCTCTCACTCACACACACTCTCTCTCACACTCACACTCTCTCACACACACTCTCACTCTCACACACTCTATCACTCACACACTCTCACTCTCACACACTCTCTCACTCACACACACTCACTCACTCATACACTCACTCACACACTCTCTCACTCACACACACTCACTCACTCATACACTCACTCACACACACTCTCACTCTCACACACTCTCTCACTCACACACACACTCTCTCACTCACACACTCTCTCTCACTCACACACACACTCTCACTCACACACACTCACTCTCACACACTCACGCACACTCTCTCTCACACACACTCTCTCTCTCACACACTCTCTCTCACTCATACACACACTCACACTCACACACTCTCTCTCACTCACATACACACTCTCACTCACACACACTCACTCTCACACACTCTCTCTCACTCACACACACTCTCTCTCTCACACACACTCTCTCTCACTCACACACTCTCACTCACTCACACACACACTCTCTCACTCTCACACACTCACACTCACACTCATACTCTCTCAGACTAATGCATTTCCTCACACTCACTTTCGCCCACACACCACGTTCTCATACACTCACACTCACTCATACTCTCTCTCACACACACTCTCATACACTCTCAAACTCACTAATACTCTCACACACAGACACTCATTCTCTCACACACACACTCTCTGACACACACACAGATGCACTCTCATGCACTCTCACACAAAGTCTCATACACACTCAAACTCACTCATTCTCTTTCACTCACACACGCATTCACACTCAGACACACACTCACACACTAACTTATACACACATTCATACACACACTCTCACTCACATACACACATTCTCACACATACTCTCACGTACTCTCAAACTCACTCA
This sequence comes from Scyliorhinus torazame, assembly GCF_047496885.1. Taxonomy (NCBI): domain Eukaryota; kingdom Metazoa; phylum Chordata; class Chondrichthyes; order Carcharhiniformes; family Scyliorhinidae; genus Scyliorhinus; species Scyliorhinus torazame. The sequence continues at coordinate 25,177,948 of NC_092725.1, read as the reverse complement.
TTCGCTCACCAACTCACTTATTCTCTCATACTCACACACAGATTCCCAAATACACATAAACACTCAATCTCTCACACTCACACAGTCACACACACTCACACATGCTCTCATACTCTCTCAAACTCACGCATTCCCTCACACTCTCCTTCACTCTCACACATTCTCTGCCACACTCACAGTCTCATGTATTCCCTCAAACACTCTTTCACTCACACACTCAATCCCTCACACTCACACACACTCTCTCACACACTCATACACACGCTCTCACTCACATAGTCACACACACTCACATATACTCTCTCAGACTAACGCATTCCCTCACACTCTCTTTCACCCACACACTCCCCACGCACTCTGAAACTCACTCTCACACACACTCTCACACTCCGGCTTTCTCTCACACTCTCGTTCACACACTCTCACTCACAGGCTCTCACTCAAACAAACTCTCACTCCCCCCTCACACACATGCTAATTCACACCCTCACACACTCTAATTCACACGCACACACACTCGAATTCACGCACGCACTCTCTAATTCACACCTTCACACACACTCTCATTCACACACACACTCACACCCTCACACACACACATTCTAATCACTCTATTTCACACACACAGATTCCTGGCCGTTCAGACGGAGTGAATTATTCCCTTTGCGTGGTTGTGTATTCCGAGGGTCTCGATCACGATTGGTTTGATAATTCCTTTCAGAGAGTGATCTCAAGGAAGGAAGAGGACGTCGATTGAACGGACACAGACATACATCCAGGCGCGTGGATACTCCCCGACACTGATCATGGTTGCTCAGCAGGGGCAGGTGTACCTGGTGACTGGGGGCTGTGGATTCCTGGGCAGGCACCTGGTGAAGATGTTAGCCGAGCGGGAAGAGGGAATCTCAGAGATCCGGGTCTTTGACGTGCAGCTGGACAGAGAGCTGGAACGCTGGAGCACCGGTATGTACAAATCTCTGATTTCAGGATGGATACAGGGCCATGGGGAGAGAGCGGGACAGTGGGATTAGTTTGGGATTGATACAGGGCTACAGGGAGAGAGCGGGGCAGAGGGATTAGTTTGGGATTGATACAGGGCTATGGGGAGAGAGCGGGGCAGTGGGATTAGTTTGGGATTGATACAGGGCTATGGGGAGAGAGCGGGGCAGTGGGATTAGTTTGGGATTGATACAGGGCTACAGGGAGAGAGCGGGGCAGTGGGATTAGTTTGGGATTGATACAGGGCTATGGGGAGAGAGCGGGGCAGTGGGATTAGTTTGGGATTGATACAGGGCTACAGGGAGAGAGCGGGGCAGTGGGATTAGTTTGGGATTGATACAGGGCTATGGGGAGAGAGCGGGGCAGTGGGATTAGTTTGGGATTGATACAGGGCTATGGGGAGAGAGCGGGGCAGTGGGATTAGTTTGGGGATTGATACAGGGCTATGTGGAAAGAGCGGGGCAGTGGGATTAATTTGGGATTGATACAGGGCTATGGGGAGAGAGTGGGCAGTGGGATTAGTTTGAGTTTGATACAGGGCTACAGGGAGGGAGCGGGGCAGTGGGATTAGTTTGGGGATTGATACCGGGCTATGTGGAAAGAGCGGGGCAGTGGGATTAGTTTGGGATTGATACAGGGCTATGGGGTGAGAGTGGGGCAGTGGGATTAGTTTGGGGTTGATACAGGGCTATGGGGAGAGAGCGGGGCAGTGGGATTAGTTTGGGATTGATACAGGGCTATGGGGAGAGAGCGGGGCAGTGGGATTAGTTTGGGGTTGATACAGGGCTATGGGGAGAGAGCGGGGCAGGGGGATTAGTTTGGGGATTGATACCGGGCTATGTGGAAAGAGCGGGGCAGTGGGATTAGTTTGGGATTGATACAGGGCTATGGGGAGAGAGCGGGGCAGTGGGATTAGTTTGGGATTGACACAGGGCTACAGGGAGAGAGCGGGGCAGTGGGATTAGTTTGGCGTTGATACCGGGCTATGTGGAAAGAGCGGGGCAGTGGGATTAGTTTGGGGATTGATACAGGGCTATGGGGAGAGAGTGGGGCAGTGGGATTAGTTTGGGATTGACACAGGGCTATGGGGAGAGAGCGGGGCAGTGGGATTGATTAGTTTGGGATTGATACAGGGCTACGGGGAGAGAGCGGGGCAGTGGGATTAGTTTGGGATTGATGCAGGACTATGGGGAGAGAGCGGGACAGTGGGATTAGTTTAGGGATTGATACAGGGCTATGGGGAGAGAGCGGGGCAGTGGGATTAGTTTGGGGATTGATACAAGGTTATGGGGAGAGAGTGGGGCAGGGGGATTAGTTTGGGGATTGATACAGGGCTATGGGGAGAGAGTGGGGCAGTGGGATTAGTTTGGGATTGATGCAGGACTATGGGGAGAGAGCGGGGCAGTGGGATTAGTTTGGGATTAACACAGGGCTACGGGGAGAGAGTGGGGCAGTGGGATTAGTTTGGGGATTGATACAAGGTTATGGGGAGAGAGTGGGGCAGTGGGATTAGTTTGGGATTGATACAGGGCGATGGGGAGAGAGCGGGGAAGTGGATTCGTTTGGGATTGTTACAGGGCTACGGGGAGAGAGTGGGGCAGTGGGATTAGTTTGGGTATTGACACAGGGCTACAGGGAGACGGTGAGGCAGTGGGATTAGTTTGGGATTGATACAGGGCTATGGGGAGAGAGTGGGGCAGTGGGATTAGTTTGTGATTGACACAGGGCTACGGTGAGAGAGCGGGACAGTGGGATTAGTTTGGGATTGACACAGGGTTATGGGGAGAGAGCGGGGCAGTGGGATTAGTTTGGGGATTGACACAGGGCTATGGGGAGAGTGGGGCAGTGGGATTAGTTTGGGATTGTTACAGGGCTACGGGGAGAGAGTGGGGCAGTGGGATTAGTTTGGGGATTGACACAGGGCTATGGGGAGAGAGTGGGGCAGTGGGATTAGTTTGGGGATTGATACAGGGCGATGGGGAGAGAGCGGGGCAGTGGGATTAGTTTGGGATTCTTACTGGGCGATGGGGAGAGAGCGGGGCAGTGGGATTAGTTTGGGATTGTTACAGGGCTATGGGGAGAGAGTGGGGCAGTGGGATTAGTTTGGGGATTGACACAGGGCTATGGGGACGGAGTGGGACAGTGGGATTAGTTTAGGATTGACACCGGGCTATGGGGAGAGAGTGGGGCAGTGGGATTAGTTTGGGGATTGATACAGGGCGATGGGGAGAGAGCGGGGCAGTGGGATTAGTTTGGGATTGTTACAGGGCTATGGGGAGAGAGCGGGGCAGTGGGATTAGTTTGGGGATTTACACAGGGCTATGGGGAGAGAGTGGGGCAGTGGGATTAGTTTGGGGATTGATACAGGGCGATAGGGAGAGAGCGGGGCAGTGGGATTAGTTTGGGATTGTTACAGGGCTACGGGGAGAGAGCGGGGCAGTGGGATTAGTTTGGGGATTGATACAAGGTTATGGGGAGAGAGTGGGGCAGTGGGATTAGTTTGGGATTGGTACAAGGTTATGGGGAGAGAGTGAGGCAGTGGGATTAGTTTGGGATTGATTCAGGGCTATGGGGAGAGAGTGGGGCAGTGGGATTAGTTTGGGATTGATACAGGGAGAGAGTAGGGCAGTGGGATTAGTTTGGGATTGATACAGGGCTATGGCGAGAATGGGTCAGTAGGATTAGTTTGGGGATTGATACAGGGCTATGGGGAGAGAGCAGGACAGTGGGATTAGTTTGGGATTGATACAGGCCTTTGGGGAGAGTGGAACAGTGGGATTAGTTTGGGGATTGGTACAGGGCTATGGGGAGAGAGCGGGGCAGGGGGATTAGTTTGGAGATTGATACAGGGCTATGGGGAGGGTGCGGGAGAGTGGGATTAGTTTGAGATTGATACAGGGCTGTGGGGAGAGAGGGGGCAGTGGGATTAGTTTGGGATTGACACAGGGCTATGAGAGAAAGGGGGACAGTGGGATTAGTTTCAGGATTGATACAGGGCTATGGGGAGAAAGTGGGGCAGTGGGATTAGTTTGGGGATTGATACAGGGCTATGGGGAGAGAGTGGGGCAGGAAGATTAGTTTCGGGATTGATACAGGGCGTGAGGAGAGTGGGGCAGTGGGATTAGTTTGGGGATTGGTACAGAGCTGTGGGGAGAGGGCGAGGCAGTAGGATTAGTTTGGGGATTGGTACAGGGCTGTGGGGAGAGAGCGGGGCAGTGGGATTAGTTTGGGGATTGATACAGCGCTATGGGGAGAGAGCGGGGCAGTGGGATTAGTTGGGATTTATATGGTGCTATGGGGAGAGAGTGGGGCAGTGGGATTAGTTTGGGATTGATACAGGGCTATGGGGAGAGAGCGGGGCAGTGGGATTAGTTTGGGGATTGATACAGCGCTATGGGGAGAGAGCGGGGCAGTGGGATTAGTTGGGATTTATATGGCGCTATGGGGAGAGAGTGGGGCAGTGGGATTAGTTTGGGATTGATACAGGGCTATGGGGAGAGAGCGGGGCAGTGGGATTAGTTTGGGATTGCTACAGGGCTAAGGGGAGAAAACGGGGCAGTGGGATTAGTTTGGGGATTGATGCGGGGCTATGGGGAGAGCGGGACAGTGGGATTAGTTTGGGATTGATACAGGTGTTATGGGCGAGGCGTTTTCAGAGCTGCAAAATGTATCATGGAGTTCAACCAACCTCCCCCTTTAATGCTATTGTTGCTTTACCGAGCACACGGCTTGTTCTCCAGGTGTGGGATTACAATTATGGACACGTGGGTTTTTAAACACAAAACAATTCCCTGAACTCAATTTAACCTTTTAAATAAACATTGGATCATTTAACACCCCTTACTTCAAAGATAATCCCCCAAAATAATACAACACTAAATAATCCTTCAGTTATTCAGAGAGATCTGGGAGTTCAGGTCCATTGTACCCTGAAGGTAGCAACGCAGGTCGATAGAGTGGTCAAGAAGGCATACAGCATGCTGGCCTTCATCGGACGGGGTATTGAGTACAAGAGTCGGCAGGTCATGTTACAGTTTTGAGGACTTTGGTTAGGCCACATTTGGAATACTGCGTGCAGTTCTGGTCGCCACATTACCAGAAGGATGTGGATGCTTTCGGGAGGGTGCAGAGGAGGTTCACCAGGATGTTGCCTGGTATGGAGGGTGCTAGCTATGAAGAAAGGTTGAGTAGATTAGGATTGTTTTCGTAGGAAAGATGGAGGTTGAGGGGGGACCTGATTGAGGTCTACAAAATTATGAGAGGTATGGACAGCGTGGATAGCAACAAGCTTTTTCCAAGAGTAGGGGTGTCAATTACAAGGGGTCACGATTTCAAGGTGAGAGGGGGAAAGTTTAAGGGAGATGTGCGTGGAAAGTTTTTTATGCAGTGGGTGGCGGGTGCCTGGAACGCTTTGCCAGCGGAGGTGGTAGAGGCGGGCACGATAGCATCATTTAAGATGCATCTAGACGGATATATAAACGGGCGGGGAACAGAGGGAATTGATCTTTGGAAAATAAGTGACAGGTTTAGATAAAGGATCTGGATCAGCGCAGGCTGGGAGGGCCGAAGGGCCTGTTCCTGTGCTGTAATTTTCTTTGTTCTTTGTTCTTTTGTTCTTATTCCTTTCAACATTCAAGAGACTTCACACCTTTAAACATAAACACATCTGGTTAAAGGCATTACTGTTATGAGTTTAAATCACCCAAATGATCCAGAGATAGTCTTTCATGGCAGAGATCACAGCAGATCCAGCTCACTGCAAACACAGACACACCCAAGCTCTTTTCCTCAAAACTGCAACTAAAACTGCAAAATGGCTGAGCTAAAAACCCAGCTCCACCCACACTCTGACATCATTGCATTTCTTAAAGGTACATTGCGTAAACATCCATTTCTTAAAGGCACTCTCACATGACACCTCCCCCCAAGAAAAAAAATAAACCATCAACTTCAAGATGGTTTCATTTTCACTTTTGCACCATCCACTAAGAAATGTACACAGTAAATATGCCTGTTCATTTTTAGAGAAAATCAACACATGCAAACAGGTATGATAATATAGTCCATTTTTCTTTGTTCTTCTTCCTCCAACCGAAATCCTTCTCGATTGACAGTCTCTTTGAACAAAGTCTCTGCACAATCAATCCATTCCTCTACTCCTCGGCATTTCTCTTTAGAATCAGATACTTTAGTTCAATCTGACCACAGAGTCCCTTGCAATTCTCCAATACAGGAACATTGGTTATCACAGCCTTCAGGCAGTCAAATGCCTGTTGAAAGTCCGCTGTCCATTGAAATTTTTTACGTTTCTTCAGCAATTCCATCAGTGGAGTAATCACGCAACAAAACTTTTGCACAGCTGTTCGATCAAATTCACTCATGTTAAGAAATCGTATTATTTCCCTTCGCTTGGAGGGTATCGGAAACTCCTCAAGGAAAGTGATTTGGGATTCTCCAAATTCATTTTCGCCTCGGTTCATCACCAAAGCCTGAAGTCGATCGAAGAACTCCACATGATGTTTTAAATGTTCTTTCCATGTCTGGAAGTTGTAAATAAAAGCAGATTTTCCCAATTTCTCAATGCAATCCTTCAAATGCGGGATTGGATATGAGTCCGTTCTTGTAACTGCATTCACCTTTCGATAGTCCACACACAACCGTTGGGTACCGTCTGGTTTAGGTACCATCGCTATGGGTGAGCTCCATTGGCTGCAACCCACTTCAATTATGCCATTTTTAAGCATACTCTCAATCTCTCTGTTAACCTGTGCCAATTTCAAAAGGTTAAGTCTATATGGATGTTGTTTGATTGGAACAGCATTTCCCACATCTACATCATGTATAGCCATTTTAGTACTTCCCAATTTATCTCCACAAACTTGCCCATGTGATATCAATAACTCTTTCAGGTCAGTTCGTTTTTCCTCTGGAAGGTAACTTAACAATTTTTAAGAACATCCTCATCTTCCAATTTAATTTGAGGTATGTCAAATTCACAGTCATCTGGATTTGGTTCGTCACTTTGAGTTAGAATCATTAAAACCTCCTTTTTCTCTCCTTCCCTTTCAAAGTATCTTTTAAGCATATTCACATGACACACTCGGTGAGTCTTCCTTCTATCTGGTGTTTTTACCACATAATTCATCTCACTTAATTTCCATTCAATCTGATACGGTCCACAAAACCTAGCTTTTAAAGGCTCCCCTACCACTGGTAACAACACTAAAACTTTATCCCCACTGGCAAAACTACAAACTTTCGATTTCTTGTCCGCTACCTGTTTCATCACATTTTATGCAACTTTCAAATGTTGTCGAGCCAATTCACCTGCTCTATTTAATCGTTTCCTCAAATTTGACACGTAATCCATTAGTGTAATTTCCGATTTCTCACCCACCAATTTTTCCTTAATCAATTTAAGTGGTCCTCTTACCTCATGACTAAAAATTAGTTCAAAAGGACTAAATTTGGTGGACTCATTAGGTGCATCCCTAATTGCAAACAATACGAATGGAATTCCTTTCTCCCAATCCTCTGGATAATCTTGACAATACGCCCTCAACATTGTCTTTAATGTCTGATGCCACCTTTCTAACGCTCCCTGCGATTCTGGATGGTACACAGTTGATTTAAATTGTTTTATTCCTAAGCTATCCATAACTTCTTTGTATAACTTTGAAGTAAAATTCGATCCTTGATCCGATTGTATTTCTGTGGGTAGTCCATAGCTAGTAAAGAATTTAAGTAACTCCTCCACAATCCTTTTAGCTGTAATATTACGTACTGGAATGGCCTCTGGAAACCTAGTAGACACATCCATTATAGTCAAAAGATATTGATTCCCACTTTTTGTTTTAAGAAGCGGTCCTACACAATCGATTAGGACCCTTGTAAAAGGTTCCTCAAATGCTGGGTTTCCCTATCACTTGACATGTGTGACATGATTGACAAAATTTAACTACATCTTTATGTAGTCCAGGCCAATAAAAATGTTTCTGAATTTTAGCTTGAGTTTTCATTATTCCCAAATGACCTCCCACTGGTACCTCATGTGCAACTCGCAACACCTCCTTTCTATACCCTACCGGCAATACTACTTGATGAACATCTGCCCACTTTTCATCCGCCTGCATATGTACAGGTCTCCATTTTCTACATCTTTCTGTTGTAACTCCGCCAATTTTCCTGAACTAAAAATATCCGCCTCATCCTCCACTTCTTGTTCTTTTTCAACCATCTGATCAAAAATTGTTTCTGATAATTGAACTTCAACTTCATCTTCACTCTTTGATTTCTCCTCTTGTTTTAACCTGTGACTTTGCGACTGGGTTACTACACAATCCGGAAAAATCCCAGGATATTCGTCCTTCAACCCTTCAGTTGACTGATTTTCCATTGGCTTATCAACCACAGTAGGCATCACTCCCAACTGCGATCCAGTTATATCATTACCCAAGATAAACTGTATTCCTGGACAAGATAGTTTGTCTATTACTCCCACTACCACTTCACCACTCTTCACTGGACTTTCCAACCTTACCTTATGTAATGGAACGCTACTCCTCTCACCCTGAATTCCACATATTACCACCTTTTCTGGCAACATTTTTCCCAAACTACATAATTCCTCATCTCTTACCATTAAAGATGGACTAGCCCCTGTATCTCTTAAAATTGTGACTTCTTTACCTGCTCCTCCTGATACTCATGTAAACTTTACCCACACAAGTAAATTCTTTAAAGACATCTGTCACCTTCTTAACAATTACTTCTTGATCAGGCTGTACAATCGTTTGCACCTCCTTCGCTTCCCTTGGGCTTTCCTTTACCACTCTAACAAACCCCACTTATCCTGTGTTACCACATCAGCCTTCCCAGTGCTTTTCTTCAACCACCAACACTGTGACTTTACATGGCCTAGTTTATTGCAGTGAAAACATCTGAAACTTTTCATTTCTTTTCCACCCTCCTGGATTTCATTTTTAATCTGAGGTACACTCTCTTTGTTGTCTCCCATCAGATCACCTTTACCTTTACCACGTGAGTATTTCTCATGTCCCCAGTTTCTATCCCTCACCGGCTGAAACTGATGTCGGAAACCAATCTTTGATTGATGAACCTTTCATAACCTTTTCTAAACCTTTGTCTGTAAGCTTCAGGCACTAGCTCACATGCACTTAAGATGGATTTCTTCACCTCCTCATACGTCCCAGATACCTCCTCCGGTAGTGATGCAAACACTTCACTAGCTCTACCTACCAGCTTTGTTTGAATCAGTAACACCCACATGTCCTGTGGCCATTTCATTTGTTTAGCTACCTTCTCAAATGAAATGAAAAAGGCTTCCACTTCCTTCTCGTCAAACCTTGGCAATGCTTGGACATATTTAAATAGATTCCCACCAAGCCTTCGACTATGACGCTCTTTCTCACTATCCTCATAACTATCATCCAACTGTACGTTTCCCTTTACGTCTGCCAATTTTAACTGATTGTCATGTTTCAGGGCCATTTTCTGAAGTTCAAACTCCCTCTCTTTATCTTTTTCCCTGATCTGTATCTCCCTTTCTTTTTCTTTTTGTTCTGCTAGGGCTATTCTTTCTTTTCTCCTCTCTTCTCTCTCCTTTTCTTTTTCCTCTCTCTCTCTTTCTCTCTCTTTTTCCCCTCTCTCTTTCTCGTATTGAAGCCGCTTTAATTCTTTCTCATGTTCCATTTGTTTAATTTGCAACTGAATTTTTGCCATTTCCAATGAGTCAAACTCTATCTCAGGCAACTTTAAATGCTTCGCCACTGCCATAACTACCTCATCTTTTTGCATTTTGTCAGGTAATGTTAACTGCAGTGTTTTTGCCAGACCCAACAGCCTGCATTTAGTCTCTGCCCGTAAGGTACTGCGTGTGACAGTCTCCACCCCCAAAAACGTCTGAGCCTCTGAAAGAGCAATTGTCCACAACAGTCTCCCCACTTAAACTAAAATATCACACCGTAAAAGCAACAATCCTTCACTGTCTTTAAGTTCACAAAAGCCAATCCAATAGATAGACTTTTATCCCGGACGAGCCCCCAATTGTTATGGGAGAGGCGTTTTCCGAACCCCAAAATGTATCATGGAGTTCAACCAACCTCCCCCTTTAATGTATTGTTGCTTTAGAAGCACACTGCTTGTTCTCCAGGTGTGGTATTACAATTATGGACACGTGTTTTTTTAAACACAAAACAATGTTTATTTCATGAACTCAACTTAACCTTTTAAATAAACATTGGATCACTTAACACCCCTTACTTCAAAGATAATCCCTTATAATAATACAACACTAAATAATCCTTCAGTTATTCCTTTCAACATCCAAGAGACTTAACACCTTTAAACATAAACACATCAGGTTAAAGGCTTTACTATTATGAGTTTAAATCACCCAAATGATCCTGAGATAGTCTTTCATGGCAGAGATCACAGCAGATCCAGCTCACTGCAAACACAGGCACACCCAAGCTCTTTTCCTCAAAACTGCAACTAAAACTGCAAAATGGCTGAGCTAAAAACCCAGCTCCACCCACACTCTGACATCACTGCATTTCTTAAAGGTACATTGCGTAAACATCCAATTCTTAAAGGCACTCTCACATGATACAGGTCTGTGGGGAGAGCGGGACAGTGGGATTAGTTTGGGATTGATACAGGGCTGTCGGGAGAGCGGGACAGTGGGATTAGTTTGGGATTGATACAGGGCTGTGGGGAGAGCGGGACAGTGGGATTAGTTTGGGGATTGATACAGGGCTATGGGGAGAGAGCGGGGCAGTGGGATTAGTTTGGGATTGATACAGGGCTGCGGGGAGAGCGGGACAGTGGGATTAGTTTGGGGATTGATACAGGGCTGTGGGGAGAGCGGGACAGTGGGATTACTTTGGGATATGGACTCCTGTTTTGCAGTTTATCTTTTTCTTTCTCTCTGCCCTGATAAGACACAGTCACCGTGACAATGATACAGGGAGATGTCACAGACCGTGACCAATTGATAAGAGCGACTGCGGGTGTTGATGTCATCATGCACGTGGCCAGTATAGTCGATGTGTTCAACAGCATTCCAGAGGCCACAATGCAGAAGGTGAATGTCCAAGGTAAGACCCTGAGGGAGCGCCGCACTGTCAGAGGGTCAGTACTGAGGGAGTGCCGCACTGTCAGAGGGTCAGTACTGAGGGAGCACCGCACTGTCAGAGGGCCAGTACTGAGGGAGCACCGCACTGTCAGATGGTCAGTACTGAGGGAGTGCCGCACTGTCAGAGGGTCAGTACTGAGGGAGTGCCGCACTGTCAGAGGGTCAGTACTGAGGGAGTGTCGCACTGTCAGAGGGTCAGTGCTGAGGGAGCACCGCACTGTCAGAGGGTCAGTACTGAGGGAGTGCCGCACTGTCAGAGGGTCAGTACTGAGGGAGTGCCGCACTGTCAGAGGGTCAGTACTGAGGGAGTGCCGCACTGTCAGAGGGTCAGTAGTGAGGGAGCGCCGCACTGTCGGAGGGTCAGTACTGAGGGAGGTCTGCACTGTCGGAGGGTCAGTACTGAGGGAGCTCTGCACTGTCAGAGGGTCAGTACTGAGGGAGCTCTGCACTGTTGGAGGGTCAGTAGTGAGGGAGTGTTGCCCTTTCCGAGGGTCAGTAATGAGGGAGCGCCGCACTGTCAGAGGGTCAGTACTGAGGGAGCTCTGCACTGTCAGAGGGTCAGTACTGAGGGAGAGCCGCACTGTCAGAGGGTCAGTACTGAGGGAGCTCTGCACTGTCGGAGGGTCAGTAATGAGGGAGTGTTGCCCTATCCGAGGGTCAGTAATGAGGGAGCGCCGCACTGTCAGATGGTCAGTACTGAGGGAGCTCTGCATTGTCGGAGGGTCAGTACTGAGGGAGTATTGCCCTATCTGAGGGGCAGTACTGAGGGAGTGCCGCACTGTCAGAGGATCAGGGCTGAGGGAGAGCCACACTGTCGGAGGGTCAGTACTGAGGGAGCGCCGCACTGTCGGAGGGTCAGTACTGAGGGAGCGCCACACTGTCGGAGGGTCAGTACTGAGGGAGTGCCGCACTGTTGGAGAGTCAGTATTGAGGGAGCGCCACACTGTCGGAGGGTCAGTGCTGAGGGAGCGCCGCACTGTCGGAGGGCCAGTTCTGAGGGAGAGCCGCACTGTCGGAGGGTCAGTGCTGAGGGAGCGCCGCACTGTCAGATGGTCAGTACTGAGGGAGTGCCGCACTGTCAGAGGGTCAGTACTGAGGGAGTGCCGCACTGTCAGAGGGTCAGTACTGAGGGAGTGTCGCACTGTCAGAGGGTCAGTGCTGAGGGAGCACCGCACTGTCAGAGGGTCAGTACTGAGGGAGTGCCGCACTGTCAGAGGGTCAGTACTGAGGGAGTGCCGCACTGTCAGAGGGTCAGTACTGAGGGAGTGCCGCACTGTCAGAGGGTCAGTAGTGAGGGAGCGCCGCACTGTCGGAGGGTCAGTACTGAGGGAGGTCTGCACTGTCGGAGGGTCAGTACTGAGGGAGCTCTGCACTGTCAGAGGGTCAGTACTGAGGGAGCTCTGCACTGTTGGAGGGTCAGTAGTGAGGGAGTGTTGCCCTTTCCGAGGGTCAGTAATGAGGGAGCGCCGCACTGTCAGAGGGTCAGTACTGAGGGAGCTCTGCACTGTCAGAGGGTCAGTACTGAGGGAGAGCCGCACTGTCAGAGGGTCAGTACTGAGGGAGCTCTGCACTGTCGGAGGGTCAGTAATGAGGGAGTGTTGCCCTATCCGAGGGTCAGTAATGAGGGAGCGCCGCACTGTCAGATGGTCAGTACTGAGGGAGCTCTGCATTGTCGGAGGGTCAGTACTGAGGGAGTATTGCCCTATCTGAGGGGCAGTACTGAGGGAGTGCCGCACTGTCAGAGGATCAGGGCTGAGGGAGAGCCACACTGTCGGAGGGTCAGTACTGAGGTAGCGCCGCACTGTCGGAGGGTCAGTACTGAGGGAGCGCCACACTGTCGGAGGGTCAGTACTGAGGGAGCGCCGGACTGTCGGAGGGTCAGTGCTGAGGGAGTGCCGCACTGTTGGAGAGTCAGTACTGAGGGAGCGCCACACTGTCGGAGGGTCAGTGCTGAGGGAGCGCCGCACTGTCGGAGGGTCAGTGCTGAGGGAGCGCCGCACTGTCGGAGGGTCAGTGCTGAGGGAACACCGCACTGTCGGAGGGTCAGTACTGAGGGAGTGCCGCACTGTCGGAAGCTCAGTGCTGAGGGAGCGCTGCAGTGTCGGAGGGTCAGTACTGAGGGAGCGCCGCACTGTCCGAGGGTCAGTACTGAGAGAGTGCCGCACTGTCGGATAGTCAGTACTGAGGGGGCACCACACTGTTGGAGGGTCAGTACTGAGGGAGCGCTGCACTGTCGGAGAGTCAGTACTGAGGGAGCGCCGCACTGTCGGATGGTCAGTACTGAGGAAACGCAGCACTGTCGGAGGGTCAGTACTGAGGGAGTGCCATACTGTCGGAGGGTCAGTACTGAGAGAGTGCCGTACTGTCGGAGGGTCAGTGCTGAGGGAACGCCGCACTGTCGGAGAGTCAGTATTGAGAGAGTGCCGCACTGTCGGAGAGTCAGTACTGAGGGAACGCCGCACTGTCGGAGGGTCAGTACTGAGGAAACGCAGCACTGTCGGAGGGTCAGTACTGAGGGAGTGCCGCACTGTCCGAGGGTCAGTACTGAGGGAGTGCCGCACTGTTGGAGAGTCAGTATTGAGGGAGCGCCGCATTGTCGGAGGGTCAGTGCTGAGGGGGCGCCACACTGTCCGAGGGTCAGTACTGAGGGAGTGGTGCACTGTCCGATGGTCAGTACTGAGGGAGTGGTGCACTGTCCGAGGGTCAGTGCTGAGAGAGTGTTGCACTGTCCGAGGGTCAGTGCTGAGGGAGTGCCGCACTGTCGGAGAGTCAGTACTGAGGGAACGCCGCACTGTCGGAGGGTCAGTACTGAGGAAACGCAGCACTGTCGGAGGGTCAGTACTGAGGGAGTGCCGCACTGTCCGAGGGTCAGTACTGAGGGAGTGCCGCACTGTTGGAGAGTCAGTATTGAGGGAGCGCCGCATTGTCGGAGGGTCAGTACTGAGGGAGTGCCGCACTGTCCGAGGGTCAGTACTGAGGGAGTGGTGCACTGTCCGATGGTCAGTACTGAGGGAGTGGTGCACTGTCCGAGGGTCAGTGCTGAGAGAGTGTTGCACTGTCCGAGGGTCAGTGCCTAGGGAGTGTTGCACTGTCCGAGGGTCAGTACTGAGGGAGCGCCGCACTGTCGGAGAGTCAGTACTGAGAGAGTGCCGCACTGTCGGAGGTCAGTACTGAGGGAGCCCCGCACTGTCCGAGGGTCAGTACTGAGGGAGTGTTGCACTGTCGGAGGGTCAGTACTGAGGGAGCGCCGCATTGTCAGTGGGTCAGTACTGAGGGAGCCCCGCACTGGCCGAGGGTCAGTACTGAGGGAGTGTTGCACTGTCGGAGGGTCAGTACTGAGGGAGTGTTGCACTGTCTGAGGGTCAGTACTGAGGGTGCGCCTCACTGTCCGAGGGTCAGTACTGAGGGAACGCCGCATTGTCAGAGGGTCAGTACTGAGAGTTATGGGCCAGGGCATAGAAACTCCAAAGTATATTATGACGTCTACCTGACCTACAACCTCTTTGTTGAATTTGGCTGGGATGAGCACGAGCCTTTCCTTCAGGTGTGATTCATCAGTCTCCCCACTTGAATCAAAACAAGCTTTATTCTATGAACTTAGTTAACAAATATATATATCAACAAACAGAAACATATTTCATCAATTACAAACATACCCCAGAGTAGAGGGGTCAATTACTAGGGGGCATAGGTTTAAGGTGAGAGGGGCAATGTTTAGAGGAGATGTACGAGGCAAGTTTTTTACGCAGAGGGTAATGGGTGCCTGGAACTCGCTGCCGGAGGAGGTGGTGGAAGCAGGGACGATAGTGACATTTAAGGGGCATCTTGACAAATACATGAATAGGATGGGATTAGAGGGATACGGACGCAGGAAGTGTAGAAGATTGTAGTTTAGTCGGGCAGTATGGTCGGCACGGGCTTGGAGGGCCGAAGGGCCTGTTCCTGTGCTGTACATTTCTTTGTTCTTTGTTATAAAGACCCGACACAGCTGCAGTAATCTATGTATAACACTTAATGAATTCCCCCTTAACTGTTCCAATTCATAAACAAATCCAATAAACCAAAAACCTCTATTCCAGGGGGTGGCCCAGCACTCTGCATTCTCACTTGCATAAGACTGGCTTTTCCTGAGATTCTGATCCCGTCTCACCAGCAGGTTTAAACCCTTCTGGAAAGCAAACTATATCTTTTAAATTACCAAAGCAGGTGGCTATAACCAATGGTTCTTTTACTGCAACAACTCTTAAAACAAAAATATAGAGAGGCAGGAAAAAACACTTCTTTCTACTTCGGAGACCACAGCAGTCAAACTGAAAATGAAACTTAAAAAAAAACAACTCAGACACAGCTCAGCTCCACCCACGCAATGACATCACTGAACCAATGTAATAAGACAAAAACCTTTCTTAAAGGGGTACTCCCATGTCTTGAGGGAGTGTCGCACTGTCGGCGGGTCAGTAGGTCGGAGGGTCAGTACTGAGGGCGTGCCGCACTGTCAGAGGGTCAGTACTGAGGGAGTGTCGCACTGTCAGAGGGTCAGTACTGAGGGAGCGCCGCACTGTCGGTGGGTCAGGGCTGAGGGAGCAACGCACTGTCAGAGGGTCAGTACTGAGGGAGTGCCGCACTGTCAGAGGGTCAGTACTGAGGGAGCACCGCACTGTCAGAGGGCCAGTACTGAGGGAGCACCGCACTGTCAGATGGTCAGTACTGAGGGAGTGCCGCACTGTCAGAGGGTCAGTACTGAGGGAGTGCCGCACTGTCAGAGGGTCAGTACTGAGGGAGTGTCGCACTGTCAGAGGGTCAGTACTGAGGGAGCACCGCACTGTCAGAGGGTCAGTGCTGAGGGAGCACCGCACTGTCAGAGGGTCAGTACTGAGGGAGTGCCGCACTGTCAGAGGGTCAGTACTAAGGGAGTGCCGCACTGTCAGAGGGTCAGTACTGAGGGAGTGCCGCACTGTCAGAGGGTCAGTAGTGAGGGAGCGCCGCACTGTCGGAGGGTCAGTACTGAGGGAGGTCTGCACTGTCGGAGGGTCAGTACTGAGGGAGCTCTGCACTGTCAGAGGGTCAGTACTGAGGGAGCTCTGCACTGTTGGAGGGTCAGTACTGAGGGGGTGTTGCCCTTTCCGAGGGTCAGTAATGAGGGAGCGCCGCACTGTCAGAGGGTCAGTACTGAGGGAGCTCTGCACTGTCAGAGGGTCAGTACTGAGGGAGAGCCGCACTGTCAGAGGGTCAGTACTGAGGGAGCTCTGCACTGTCGGAGGGTCAGTAATGAGGGAGTGTTGCCCTATCCGAGGGTCAGTAATGAGGGAGCGCCGCACTGTCAGATGGTCAGTACTGAGGGAGCTCTGCATTGTCGGAGGGTCAGTACTGAGGGAGTGTTGCCCTATCTGAGGGTCAGTACTGAGGGAGTGCCGCACTGTCAGAGGATCAGGGCTGAGGGAGAGCCACACTGTCGGAGGGTCAGCACTGAGGGAGCGCCGCACTGTCGGAGGGTCAGTACTGAGGGAGCGCCACACTGTCGGAGGGTCAGTACTGAGGGAGTGCCGCACTGTTGGAGAGTCAGTATTGAGGGAGCGCCACACTGTCGGAGGGTCAGTGCTGAGGGAGCGCCGCACTGTCGGAGGGCCAGTTCTGAGGGAGAGCCGCACTGTCGGAGGGTCAGTGCTGAGGGAGCGCCGCACTGTCGGAGGGTCAGTACTGAGGGAGCGCCGCACTGTGGGAGGGTCAGTACTGAGGGAGTGCCGCACTGTCGGAGGGTCAGTACTGAGGGAGCGCCGCACTGTCCGAGGGTCAGTACTGAGGGAGTGCCGCACTGTTGGAGAGTCAGTATTGAGGGAGCGCCACACTGTCGGAGGGTCAGTGCTGAGGGAGCGCCGCACTGTCGGAGGGTCATTGCTGAGGTAGCGCCGCACTGTCGGAGGGTCAGTACTGAGGGAGTGCCGCACTGTCGGAGGGTCAGTACTGAGGGAGCGCCGCACTGTCGGAGGGTCAGTACAGAGGGAGTGCCGCACTGTCGGGGGGTTAGTTCTGAGGGAGAGCCGCACTGCCGGAGGGTCAGTGCTGAGGTAGCGCCGCACTGTCGGAGGGTCAGTACTGAGGGAGTGCCGCACTGTCGGAGGGTCAGTACTGAGGGAGCGCCGGACTGTCGGAGGGTCAGTGCTGAGGGAGTGCCGCACTGTTGGAGAGTCAGTACTGAGGGAGCGCCACACTGTCGGAGGGTCAGTGCTGAGGGAGCGCCGCACTGTCGGAGGGTCAGTGCTGAGGGAGCGCCGCACTGTCGGAGGGTCAGTGCTGAGGGAACACCGCACTGTCGGAGGGTCAGTACTGAGGGAGTGCCGCACTGTCGGAAGCTCAGTGCTGAGGGAGCTCTGCAGTGTCGGAGGGTCAGTACTGAGGGAGCGCCGCACTGTCCGAGGGTCAGTACTGAGAGAGTGCCGCACTGTCGGATAGTCAGTACTGAGGGGGCGCCGCACTGTCGGAGGGTCAGTACTGAGGAAACGCAGCACTGTCGGAGGGTCAGTACTGAGGGAGTGCCATACTGTCGGAGGGTCAGTACTGAGAGAGTGCCGTACTGTCGGAGGGTCAGTGCTGAGGGAACGCCGCACTGTCGGAGAGTCAGTATTGAGAGAGTGCCGCACTGTCGGAGAGTCAGTACTGAGGGAACGCCGCACTGTCGGAGGGTCAGTACTGAGGAAACGCAGCACTGTTGGAGGGTCAGTACTGAGGGAGTGCCGCACTGTCCGAGGGTCAGTACTGAGGGAGTGCCGCACTGTTGGAGAGTCAGTATTGAGGGAGCGCCGCACTGTCGGAGGGTCAGTGCTGAGGGGGCGCCACACTGTCCGAGGGTCAGTACTGAGGGAGTGGTGCACTGTCCGATGGTCAGTACTGAGGGAGTGGTGCACTGTCCGAGGGTCAGTGCTGAGAGAGTGTTGCACTGTCCGAGGGTCAGTGCTGAGGGAGTGTTGCACTGTCCGAGGGTCAGTACTGAGGGAGCGCCGCACTGTCGGAGAGTCAGTACTGAGAGAGTGCCGCATTGTCGGAGGGTCAGTGCTGAGGGAGCGCTGCACTGTCAGAGGGTCAATGCTGAGGGAGAGCCGCACTGTCTGAGGGTCAGGGCTGAGAGAGCGCCGCACTGTCGGAGGGTCAGTGCTGAGGGAACGCCGCACTGTTGGAGAGTCAGTACTGAGGGAGCGCCGCACTGTCGGAGGGTCAGTACTGAGGGAGTGCCGCACTGTCGGAGGTCAGTACTGAGGGAGCCCCGCACTGTCCGAGGGTCAGTACTGAGGGAGTGTTGCACTGTCGGAGGGTCAGTACTGAGGGAGCGCCGCATTGTCAGTGGGTCAGTACTGAGGGAGCCCCGCACTGTCCGAGGGTCAGTACTGAGGGAGTGTTGCACTGTCGGAGGGTCAGTACTGAGGGAGTGTTGCACTGTCTGAGGGTCAGTACTGAGGGAGCGCCTCACTGTCCGAGGGTCAGTACTGAGGGAACGCCGCATTGTCAGAGGGTCAGTACTGAGAGTTATGGGCCAGGGCATTGAAACTCCAAAGTATATTATGACGTCTACCTGACCTACAACCTCTTTGTTGAATTTGGCTGGGATGAGCACGAGCCTTTCCTTCAGGTGTGATTCATCAGTCTCCCCACTTGAATCAAAACAAGCTTTATTCTATGAACTTAGTTAACAAATATATATATCAACAAACAGAAACATATTTCATCAATTACAAACATACCCCAGAGTAGAGGGGTCAATTACTAGGGGGCATAGGTTTAAAGTGAGAGGGGCAATGTTTAGAGGAGATGTACGAGGCAAGTTTTTTACGCAGAGGGTAATGGGTGCCTGGAACTCGCTGCCGGACGAGGTGGTGGAAGCAGGGACGATAGTGACATTTAAGGGGCATCTTGACAAATACATGAATAGGATGGGAATAGAGGGATACGGACGCAGGAAGTGTAGAAGATTGTAGTTTAGTCGGGCAGCATGGTCGGCACGGGCTTGGAGGGCCGAAGGGCCTGTTCCTGTGCTGTACATTTCTTTGTTCTTTGTTATAAAGACCCGACACAGCTGCAGTAATCTATGTATAACACTTAATGAAGTCCCCCTTAACTGTTCCAATTCATAAACAAATCCAATAAACCAAAAACCTCTATTCCAGGGGGTGGCCCAGCACTCTGCATTCTCACTTGCATAAGACTGGCTTTTCCTGAGATTCTGATCCCGTCTCACCAGCAGGTTTAAACCCTTCTGGAAAGCAAACTATATCTTTTAAATTACCAAAGCAGGTGGCTATAACCAATGGTTCTTTTACTGCAACAACTCTTAAAACGAAAATATAGAGAGGCAGGAAAAAACACTTCTTTCTACTTCGGAGACCACAGCAGTCAAACTGAAAATGAAACTTAAAAAAAAACAACTCAGACACAGCTCAGCTCCACCCACGCAATGACATCACTGAACCAATGTAATAAGACAAAAACCTTTCTTAAAGGGGTACTCCCATGTCTTGAGGGAGTGTCGCACTGTCGGCGGGTCAGTAGGTCGGAGGGTCAGTACTGAGGGCGTGCCGCACCGTCAGAGAGTCAGTACTGAGGGAGTGCCGCACTGTCGGAGAGTCAGTACTGAGAGAGTGCCGCACTGTCGGAGGGTCAGTGCTGAGGGAACGCCGCATTGTCGGAGAGTCAGTACTGAGGGAGTGCCGTACTGTCAGAGTCAGTACTGAGGGAGCGCCGCACTGTCGGAGGGTCAGTACTGAGGGAACGCCGCACTGTCGGAGGGTCAGTACTGAGGGAGTGCCGCACTGTCCGAGGGTCAGTACTGAGGGAGTGCCGCACTGTTGGAGAGTCAGTATTGAGGGAGCGCCGCACTGTCGGAGGGTCAGTGCTGAGGGGGCGCCACACTGTCCGAGGGTCAGTACTGAGGGAGTGGTGCACTGTCCGATGGTCAGTACTGAGGGAGTGGTGCACTGTCCGAGGGTCAGTGCTGAGAGAGTGTTGCACTGTCCGAGGGTCAGTGCTGAGGGAGTGTTGCACTGTCCGAGGGTCAGTACTGAGGGAGCGCCGCACTGTCGGAGAGTCAGTACTGAGAGAGTGCCGCACTGTCGGAGGGTCAGTGCTGAGGGAGCGCTGCACTGTCAGAGGGTCAATGCTGAGGGAGAGCCGCACTGTCTGAGGGTCAGGGCTGAGAGAGCGCCGCACTGTCGGAGGGTCAGTGCTGAGGGAACGCCGCACTGTTGGAGAGTCAGTACTGAGGGAGCGCCGCACTGTCGGAGGGTCAGTACTGAGGGAGTGCCGCACTGTCGGAGGTCAGTACTGAGGGAGCCCCGCACTGTCCGAGGGTCAGTACTGAGGGAGTGTTGCACTGTCGGAGGGTCAG
Source organism: Scyliorhinus torazame (assembly GCF_047496885.1). Lineage (NCBI taxonomy): Eukaryota > Metazoa > Chordata > Chondrichthyes > Carcharhiniformes > Scyliorhinidae > Scyliorhinus > Scyliorhinus torazame. The sequence continues at coordinate 25,157,420 of NC_092725.1, read as the reverse complement.
TACTGAGGGAGCGCCGCATTGTCAGTGGGTCAGTACTGAGGGAGCCCCGCACTGTCCGAGGGTCAGTACTGAGGGAGTGTTGCACTGTCGGAGGGTCAGTACTGAGGGAGTGTTGCACTGTCTGAGGGTCAGTACTGAGGGAGCGCCTCACTGTCCGAGGGTCAGTACTGAGGGAACGCCGCATTGTCAGAGGGTCAGTACTGAGAGTTATGGGCCAGGGCATAGAAACTCCAAAGTATATTATGACGTCTACCTGACCTACAACCTCTTTGTTGAATTTGGCTGGGATGAGCACGAGCCTTTCCTTCAGGTGTGATTCATCAGTCTCCCCACTTGAATCAAAACAAGCTTTATTCTATGAACTTAGTTAACAAATATATATATCAACAAACAGAAACATATTTCATCAATTACAAACATACCCCAGAGTAGAAGGGTCAATTACTAGGGGGCATAGGTTTAAGGTGAGAGGGGCAAAGTTTAGAGGAGATGTACGAGGCAAGTTTTTTACGCAGAGGGTAATGGGTGCCTGGAACTCGCTGCCGGAGGAGGTGGTGGAAGCAGGGACGATAGTGACATTTAAGGGGCATCTTGACAAATACATGAATAGGATGGGAATAGAGGGATACGGACGCAGGAAGTGTAGAAGATTGTAGTTTAGTCGGGCAGCATGGTCGGCACGGGCTTGGAGGGCCGAAGGGCCTGTTCCTGTGCTGTACATTTCTTTGTTCTTTGTTATAAAGACCCGACACAGCTGCAGTAATCTATGTATAACACTTAATGAATTCCCCCTTAACTGTTCCAATTCATAAACAAATCCAATAAACCAAAAACCTCTATTCCAGGGGGTGGCCCAGCACTCTGCATTCTCACTTGCATAAGACTGGCTTTTCCTGAGATTCTGATCCCGTCTCACCAGCAGGTTTAAACCCTTCTGGAAAGCAAACTATATCTTTTAAATTACCAAAGCAGGTGGCTATAACCAATGGTTCTTTTACTGCAACAACTCTTAAAACGAAAATATAGAGAGGCAGGAAAAAACACTTCTTTCTACTTCGGAGACCACAGCAGTCAAACTGAAAATGAAACTTAAAAAAAAACAACTCAGACACAGCTCAGCTCCACCCACGCAATGACATCACTGAACCAATGTAATAAGACAAAAACCTTTCTTAAAGGGGTACTCCCATGTCTTGAGGGAGTGTCGCACTGTCGGCGGGTCAGTAGGTCGGAGGATCAGTACTGAGGGCATGCCGCACTGTCAGAGAGTCAGTACTGAGGGAGTGCCGCACTGTCGGAGGGTCAGTACTGAGGGAGTGCCGCAATGTCAGAGAGTCAGTACTGAGGGAGTGCCGCACTGTCGGAGGGTCAGTGCTGAGGGAGCGCCGCACTGTCAGAGGGTCAGTGCTGAGGGAGCGCCACACTGTCAGAGGGTCAGTACTGAGGGAGTGCCGCATTGTCGGAGGGTCAGTGCTGAGGGAGCGCCGCACTGTCCGAGGGTCAGTACTGAGGGAGCGCTGCACTGTTGGAGGGTCAGTGCTGAGCAAGAGCCGCACTGTCTGAGGGTCAGTACTGAGGGAGCGCCGCACTGTAGGAGGTTCAGTACTGAGGGAGCACCGCACTGTTGGAGGGTCAGTACTGAGGGAGCGCCGCACTGTCAGAGGGTCAGTACTGAGGGAGCGCCGCACTTTCAGAGGGTCAGTACTGAGGGAGTGCTGCACTGTTGGAGGGTGAATACTGAGGGAGCGCAGCACTGTCAGAGGGTCAGTACTGAGGGAGTGCCGCACTGTCAGAGGGTCAGTACTGAGGGAGTGCTGCACTGTCAGAGGGTCAGTACTGAGGGAGCGCCGCACTGTCAGAGGGTCAGTACTGAGGGAGCGCTGCACTGTTGGAGGGTCAGCACTGAGGGAGCGCCGCACTGTCGGAGGGTCAGGGCTGAGGGAGCGCCGCACTGTCAGAGGGTCAATACTGAGGGAGGGCCGCACTGTCGGAGGGTCAATACTGAGGGCGCGCCACACTGTCGGAGGGTCAGGGCTGAGGGAGTGTCGCACTGTCAGAGGGTCAGTACTGAGGGAGTGTTGCACTGTCAGAGGGTCAGTACTGAGGGAGGGCCACACTGTCAGAGGGTCAGTACTGAGGGTGCGCTGCACTGTCCGAGGGTCTGTACCGAGGGAGCGCCGCACTGTCGGAGGGTCAGTGCTGAGGGAGTGCCGCACTGTCGGAGGGTCAGTACTGAGAGAGCGCCGCACTGTCAGAGGGTCAGTGCTGAGGGAACGCCGCATTGTCAGAGGGTCAGTACTGAGAGTTATGGGCCAGGGCATAGAAACTCCAAAGTATATTATGACGTCTACCTGACCTACAACCTCTTTGTTGAATTTGGCTGGGATGAGCACGAGCCTTTCCTTCAGGTGTGATTCATCAGTCTCCCCACTTGAATCAAAACAAGCTTTATTCTATGAACTTAGTTAACAAATATATATATCAACAAACAGAAACATATTTCATCAATTACAAACATACCCCAGAGTAGAAGGGTCAATTACTAGGGGGCATAGGTTTAAGGTGAGAGGGGCAAAGTTTAGAGGAGATGTACGAGGCAAGTTTTTTACGCAGAGGGTAATGGGTGCCTGGAACTCGCTGCCGGAGGAGGTGGTGGAAGCAGGGACGATAGTGACATTTAAGGGGCATCTTGACAAATACATGAATAGGATGGGAATAGAGGGATACGGACGCAGGAAGTGTAGAAGATTGTAGTTTAGTCGGGCAGCATGGTCGGCACGGGCTTGGAGGGCCGAAGGGCCTGTTCCTGTGCTGTACATTTCTTTGTTCTTTGTTATAAAGACCCGACACAGCTGCAGTAATCTATGTATAACACTTAATGAATTCCCCCTTAACTGTTCCAATTCATAAACAAATCCAATAAACCAAAAACCTCTATTCCAGGGGGTGGCCCAGCACTCTGCATTCTCACTTGCATAAGACTGGCTTTTCCTGAGATTCTGATCCCGTCTCACCAGCAGGTTTAAACCCTTCTGGAAAGCAAACTATATCTTTTAAATTACCAAAGCAGGTGGCTATAACCAATGGTTCTTTTACTGCAACAACTCTTAAAACGAAAATATAGAGAGGCAGGAAAAAACACTTCTTTCTACTTCGGAGACCACAGCAGTCAAACTGAAAATGAAACTTAAAAAAAACCAACTCAGACACAGCTCAGCTCCACCCACGCAATGACATCACTGAACCAATGTAATAAGACAAAAACCTTTCTTAAAGGGGTACTCCCATGTCTTGAGGGAGTGTCGCACTGTCGGCGGGTCAGTAGGTCGGAGGATCAGTACTGAGGGCATGCCGCACTGTCAGAGAGTCAGTACTGAGGGAGTGCCGCACTGTCGGAGGGTCAGTACTGAGGGAGTGCCGCAATGTCAGAGAGTCAGTACTGAGGGAGTGCCGCACTGTCGGAGGGTCAGTGCTGAGGGAGCGCCGCACTGTCAGAGGGTCAGTGCTGAGGGAGCGCCACACTGTCAGAGGGTCAGTACTGAGGGAGTGCCGCATTGTCGGAGGGTCAGTGCTGAGGGAGCGCCGCACTGTCCGAGGGTCAGTACTGAGGGAGCGCTGCACTGTTGGAGGGTCAGTGCTGAGCAAGAGCCGCACTGTCTGAGGGTCAGTACTGAGGGAGCGCCGCACTGTAGGAGGTTCAGTACTGAGGGAGCACCGCACTGTTGGAGGGTCAGTACTGAGGGAGCGCCGCACTGTCAGAGGGTCAGTACTGAGGGAGCGCCGCACTTTCAGAGGGTCAGTACTGAGGGAGTGCTGCACTGTTGGAGGGTGAATACTGAGGGAGCGCAGCACTGTCAGAGGGTCAGTACTGAGGGAGTGCCGCACTGTCAGAGGGTCAGTACTGAGGGAGTGCTGCACTGTCAGAGGGTCAGTACTGAGGGAGCGCCGCACTGTCAGAGGGTCAGTACTGAGGGAGCGCTGCACTGTTGGAGGGTCAGCACTGAGGGAGCGCCGCACTGTCGGAGGGTCAGGGCTGAGGGAGCGCCGCACTGTCAGAGGGTCAATACTGAGGGAGGGCCGCACTGTCGGAGGGTCAATACTGAGGGCGCGCCACACTGTCGGAGGGTCAGGGCTGAGGGAGTGTCGCACTGTCAGAGGGTCAGTACTGAGGGAGTGCCGCACTGTCAGAGGGTCAGTACTGAGGGAGGGCCACACTGTCAGAGGGTCAGTACTGAGGGTGCGCTGCACTGTCCGAGGGTCTGTACCGAGGGAGCGCCGCACTGTCGGAGGGTCAGTGCTGAGGGAGTGCCGCACTGTCGGAGGGTCAGTACTGAGAGAGCGCCGCACTGTCAGAGGGTCAGTGCTGAGGGAGTGCCGCACTGTCGGAGGGTCAGTACTGAGGGAGCGCCGCACTGTCAGAGGGTCAGTACTGAGGGACCATTGTACTGCTGAGGGTCATGTTCACCCCTGTTTACTCATGTACTGAATAATGCTCTCGCTTTCAGGCACGCATCATGTGATTGAGGCTTGTGTAGCCAATGGCGTCCGGCGCTGTGTCTACACGAGTAGTATGGAGGTTGTCGGTCCGAACAGTCGACGGGAGCACTTTGTAAGGTAATAGAGTGGGAGTTAACCTAGGTAGACGTCTAAGCTTTGAGATGCTCAGTACTGACCCTCTGACAGTGCAGCGCTCCCACAGTACTGACCCTCCGACAGTGCGGTGCTCCCTCAGTACTGACCCTCTGACAGTGCGGCGCTCCCTCAGTACTGACCCTCTGACAGTGCGGCACTCCCTCAGTACTGACCCTCCGACAGTGCGGTGCTCCCTCAGTACTGACCCTCTGACAGTGCGGCGCTCCCTCAGTACTGACCCTCCGACAGTCCGGCGCTCCCTCAGTACCGACCCTCCGACAGTGCGGCACTCCCTCAGCACTGACCCTCCGACAGTGCAGCGCTCCCTCAGTACTGACCCTCCGACAGTGCAGCGCTCCCTCAGTACTGACCCTCTGACAGTGCGGTGCTCCCTCAGTACTGACCCTCTGACAGTGTGGCACTCCCTCAGTACTGACCCTCCGACAGTGCAGCGCTCCCTCAGTACTGACCCTCTGACAGTGCGGCGCACCCTCAGTACTGACCCTCTGACAGTGCGGCACTCCCTCAGTACTGACTTTCTGACAGTGCGGCACTCCCTCAGTACTGACCCTCTGACAGTGCGGCAATCCCTCAGCAGTGACCCTCCGACAGTGCGGCACTCCCTCAGTACTGACCCTCTGACAGTGCGGCACTCCCTCAGTACTGACCCTCTGACAGTGCGGCACTCCCTCAGTACTGACCCTCTGATAGTGCAGCGCTCCCTCAGTACTGACCCTCTGACAGCGCGGCACTCCCTCAGTACTGACCCTCTGACAGTGCGGCACTCCCTCAGTACTGGCCCTCCGACAGTGCGGCGCTCTCTCAGTACTGACCCTCTGACAGTGCGGCACTCCCTCAGTACTGGCCCTCCGACAGTGCGGCGCTCTCTCAGTACTGACCCTCTGACAGTGCAGCGCGCCCTCAGTACTGACCCTCTGACAGTGCGGCGCTCCCTCAGTACTGACCCTCTGACAGTGCGGCACTCCCTCAGTACTGGCCCTCCGACAGTGCGGCGCTCCCTCAGTACTGACCCTCTGACAGTGCGGCACTCCCTCAGTACTGACCCTCTGACAGTGCGGCACTCCCTCAGTACTGACCCTCTGATAGTGCAGCACTCCCTCAGTACTGACCCTCTGACAGTGCGGCACTCCCTCAGTACTGACCCTCTGACAGTGCGGCACTCCCTCAGTACTGACCCTCTGACAGTGCGGCGCTCTCTCAGTACTGACCCTCTGACAGTGCGGCGCTCCCTCAGTACTGACCCTCCGACAGTGCGGTGCTCTCTCAGTACTGACCCTCTGACAGTGCAGCGCTCCCTCAGTACTGACCCTCTGACAGTGCGGCACTCCCTCAGCACTGACCCTTATGCAGTCCAGACCAATAAAAATATTTTAATAATATTAATCTTTATTAGTGTCACAAGTAGGCTTACATTAACACTGCAATGAAGTTACTGTGAAAAGCCCCTCGTCGCCACATTCCGGCGCCTGTTCGGGTACACGGAGGGAGAATTCAGAATGTCCAAATTACCGAACAGAACGTCTTTCGGGACTTGTGGGAGGAAACAGGAGCTCCCGGAGGAAACCCACACAGACACGGGGAGAATGTGCAGACTCTGCACAGACAGTGACCCAAGCAGGGAATCAAACCTGGGACCCTGGTGCTGTTAAACAACAGTGCTAACCACTGTGTTTTGTATATTCGCTTGAGTTTTCCTTACTCCTCAATGACCCCCTACTGGAACCTCATGCACTATCCGCAAAATCTGCTTTCTATAACCCAATGATAATACCAGTTGATTAACTTCTGCCCATCCCATCTGTAAAGATTTCCATTTTCTCATTAATACATTATTTTTAATGTAATACCACTCTGTATGCACTCAGATTCTATTTCAGTATATGCTTTCTGATACAACTGCTTTATCTCTGAATCTTTCAGGTGTAATTCAACCAACTTTCTTGAACTAAAGATATCCACTTCATCCACCACCCTATCCTTGTTGTTTCCTAACCATTTGATCTAACCTGGTTTCCAACAATTAACCTCAGCCTCCCTATCGTTACTCCTCAAGTTCTCTTCCTCCTGTCTCAACTTGTGGCTTTGTGATCTTGTCACTGCACATTCAGGAAACACCCAGGATATACTTCTGGCAACACCTCCGTTTTCTGAATTTCCACTGGCTTTTCAACCACGGTAGGCTGCACTTCCACCTGTGATCCAGCTATATCATTACCCAGGATAAATTGTAGCTCTGAAAAATGCAATTTTTCTATTACTCGAACCACCACTTCACCACTTTTCACCGGACGCTCTAACCTTACCTTCAGTAATGGCACACTACTGATCTCCCCACTAATTCCACATATTACCACCTTTTCTGGCAATACTTCTTCCAAACTATTTATCTCCTCATCTCTCACCATTAAAGACTGACTTGCTCCTGGATCCCTTAAGATATTAATCTCCATACCGACACATGAGTAAACCTTACTCTCACAATAAAATCCTTAAACAGTTCTGGTACCTGCTTATTCACCAACCTCTGAACAGTTTGTACGCTCTGTGGAATGTCTTCACATCGGAAAATGGTTTATTTCTCCCACTTTAATAAACCCCACTGGCGTATCCTGTTTTACTGATTCTGTGTTCCCAGTACTTTTCTTAAGCCTCCTACACTGCGACTTTACATGTCCAACTTTATTACAATGGAAACATTTAAGTTTTATTATCTCTCTTCCAATATCATAGGTTTCCTTTTTAACCTGAGAAAAACCCTCCTCAAGATCACCAACTAAATCTCCTTTAGGTGGCACAGTACCACAGTGGTTAGCACAGTTGGTTCACAGCTCCAGGGTCCCAGGTTCGATTCCCGGCTTGGGTCACTGTCTGTGCGGAGTCTGCACGTTCTCCCCGTGTCTGCGTGGGTTTCCTCCCACAGTCCAAAACACATGCAGGTTAGGTGGATTGACCACGATAAATTGCCCTTAGTGTCCAAAAAAGGTTAGATGGGGTTACTGGGTTACGGGGATAGGATGAGGTGTGGGGTGCTCATTCCAAGGGTCGGTGCAGACTCAATGGGCCGCATGGCCTCCTTCTGCATTGTAAATTCTATATCTATGTCTTTGCCTTGACCACCTATGGATTTCTCATTTCCCCAGTTTCTATCCTTCGCAGATTGAAACTGATGTTGAAAATCAGACTTTGCTTTGTGGCCAAATTCAAAATCATCTGCCTTTTCTGCTGCTGGTCTAGCAGTTTCAATTCTTTGCTGTTCCACATGAGTTCTCGTTACTGCGTGAAGTGAACCTTTAAACCCTTCCAAAATACTCGTTTCCCTAACAGCGTCATACGTTTTGTCTGTTTTAAATGCTCTTACCCACCTATTAAAATTATTTTGCTTAATCCTTTCGAATTCTATACATGTCTGACCAGGTTCTTTCCTTCGATTTCTAAACATCTGTCTGTGAATGTCTGGCATTAGTTTGTATGCGCTTAATATGGTTGTTCTCGCCTCATCATCATCCATAGATACCTCCTCTGATAGTGATGCAAACATTTCATTTGCGCTATCTACTAACTTTGTTTGAACTAATATTACCCACACGGTCTTTGGCCAATTCAATTGTTTAGCCACTTTCTCAAATTAGATTTTTTTAAAAGGCTTCAACATCTTTCTCATCAAATCCTGGCAGTGCTTGGATATATTTAAACATATCCTGGCTAAGCTTTTCCCTCGGAAGGGTTTCTCATCCCTCTAGACTTTCCTCAGCTTCTACCTTTAAATCCAACATTTCCCGTTGATGTTCTCTTTGCCGTTCCAGTTTCCGAAGTTCAAATTCTCTCTCCTTTTCCTTTGCTTCTGCCAATTGCCAATCTCTCTTTTCCCTTATCCCTTTCTTCCTTTGCTAATCTCTTCATTTCTAACTCGAGGGTCATCATTTCCATTCCCTTTTGAAAAGTCCTCTCTCTCTCTTTCCTTTTCTTCTATTTCCAATTCCTTCAGCTCTATTTCTTTCTCTTTATCTTTTGCTTGCGTTTCTAATTGTTTAATTTGTCGTTGAATTTTAGCAAATTCTCATGATTCAGGCTGTGTCTCCAGGAAATTTAAACGCTGAGCTCTTGCTTGTAGTATATCTACCTTCTCCACTCCTTCATATTCATTCAACTGCAGCTGCTCCTCCAAACCGAAGTGTTGACTTCAGTCTCCCTTTCCAAACCTGCCCGAGTAATCTCTTCCACAACCAGGAAAAGCTTTACAACTGACAGAGCCATTTACAGACACTCCCTGTTTAACCTTCAAAACCTGAAATAAAGCAACCACTCCACACACACTCACTGTCTTTGAGTTGAATAATCTCAAACCAAACAAGGAATTCTACTTTAAAATCCCGGACGAGCCCCCAATTTTATTGCGATCCCAGACCAGACTTTAACAGCGGCTAGGATACTGGGCAGAATCCCCAAGATATTATTTTATTTTGTCAGACTATCAGGAAAGGATTCCTGAGTGAGAAATCAGGAGTGATTTCAGGAAGCAATAGGGATATGGTAGATTAAAATAAACTTTATTTCTAACACAGTATTAAAATATATTTAACGTGCAGTTCTGGTCGCCACATTATCAGAAGAATGTGGATGCTTTAGCGAGAGTGCAGAGGAGGTTCACCAGGATGTTGCCTGGTATGGAGGGTGCTAGCTATGAAGAAAGGTTGAGTAGATTGGGATTGTTTTTGTTGGAAAGACAGAGGTTGAGGGGACCTGATTGAGGTCTACAAAATTATGAGAGGTATGGACAGGGTGGATAGCAACAAGCTTTTTCCAAGAGTGGGGGTGTCAATTACAAGGGGTCGCGATTTCAAGGTTAGAGGGGGAAAGTTTAAGGGAGATGTGCGTGGAAAGTTTTTTACGCAGAGGGTGGTGGAACGCTTTGCCAGCGGAGGTGGTTGAGGCGGGCACGATAGCATCATTTAAGATGCATCTAGACAGATATATGAACAGGCGACTTCCGGGTGCGGAGATGACCAGCTAAGTCGCACGTTTCAGCAGCTCCCGGTGGAACAGACTTTTGGGCTCTTAATAAGAGCCCCAATGGCAATTTTAACGGCTAAAAGTACTGTGCGGTAAACCAGAAGGGAATCCCCCCTGGATACGGATGGAAAAAGGAGAGGAAAGTGGCCGGATTGCGGTGGATCCTTTAGAGCAGCGGCAAGGAAGGCAAGCAAAAACCAAGATGGCGTCGGAAGGTGGCAGTTTAATATGGGGCCCTGAACAACACGAGTTTTTGAAACGCTGCGTGGAAGAGCTTAAAAAGGAAATGAAGAAGGAGCTGTTGGCCCCGATATTACAGGCGATTGAAGGGCTAAAAGATGAGCAAAAGACCCAGGAGCGGGAGCTTCGGGTCGTGAAGGCAAAGGCTGCCGAGAACGAGGACGATATACAGGGCCTGGTGGTGAAGATGGAGATGCACGAGGCACACCATAAACGATGTGTGGAAAGGCTGGAGGTGCTGGAGAATAATGCGAGGAGGAAGAATTTAAGGATTCTTGGTCTTCCTGAAGGTGCAGAAGGGGCGGACGTCGGGGCATATGTGAGCACGATGCTGCACTCATTAATGGGAGCGGAGGCCCCGACGGGTCCGTTGGAGGTGGAGGGAGCATACCGAGTGATGGCGCGAGGACCGAGAGCAGGAGAAATTCCCAGAGCCATAGTGGTGAGATTCCTCCGTTTTAAGGACAGAGAGATGGTCCTCAGATGGGCAAAGAAAACTCGGAGCAGTAGGTGGGAGAACGCGGTGATCCGCGTTTATCAAGACTGGAGTGCGGAGGTGGCGAGAAGGAGGGCAAGCTTTAATCGGGCCAAGGCGGTGCTTCATAAAAAGAAGATCAAATTTGGAATGCTGCAGCCGGCAAGACTATGGGTCACATATCAAGGGAAGCACCACTACTTTGAAACGGCGGACGAGGCGTGGACTTTTATTGTGGAAGAGAAATTGGAATAAGCGGGTTATTAAAAAAGAACGTTTGAGACAAAGTGGTGGGGCGAATATGGGGGGCGAAGAGGGGGGAAAAAGGGGGGAGAGATGATTTTTATGTTGTTAATCCTGCGACCCGGTAACTTTTCTCTCTTCCACAGGTTGTGGGGGAGGGAGGAAGGGAGGTGGAGGAGCTGGGGGCGTTGGCCATTGGGGGCGAGGCCAAAAGGGAAGCGCGGGCTTTGTTCCCGCGCTATGGTAATCATGGCGGGAATAGGGAAGCAGGAAGGAGGGGGCGTCGCACGGTGCGAGCCGAGGTCACGGGGGGAAGCCGAGATCGGCCAGAGTTTGCTGACTTCTGGGAGCAACATGGGGGGTGTAACTACGCTAGTAGGGGATCTAGTGGGGGGGGGGGAGGGGGGATTTACTGGGTAAAAATCCCCCATCCCAGCATGCTGCTGGGGAGAAGGGGGAGCTGGTATGGGATGGGGTGGGCGGGGAGGGAGGGCACCGCCTGGGGGGGACACAGCTGCGTGGGAACCGGGTGAGGAGCTGGATAAAAGGGGATGGCTAATCGACAAGGGGGGGGGGGGGTAAAGAGCCCCCCAACCCGGCTGATCACGTGGAATGTGAGAGGGCTGAACGGGCCGATAAAGAGGGCACGGGTACTCGCACACCTTAAGAAACTTAAGGCAGACGTGGTTATGTTACAGGAGACGCATTTGAAACTGATAGACCAGGTTAGACTACGCAAAGGATGGGTGGGGCAGGTGTTTCATTCGGGGCTAGATGCGAAAAACAGGGGGGTGGCTATACTAGTGGGGAAGTGGGTAATGTTTGAGGCAAAGACCATAGTGGCGGATAGTGGGGGCAGATACGTGATGGTGAGTGGCAAATTACAGGGAGAGGCGGTGGTCTTAGTGAACGTATATGCCCCGAACTGGGATGATGCCAACTTTATGAGGCGCATGTTAGGACGTATCCCGGACCTAGAGGTGGGGAAGTTGGTAATGGGTGGAGATTTTAACACTGTGCTGGAACCAGGGCTGGACAGATCGAGGTCCAGGACTGGAAGGAGGCCGGCAGCAGCCAAGGTGCTTAAAGACTTTATGGAGCAGATGGGAGTAGTAGACCCCTGGAGATTTAGTAGACCTAGGAGTAAGGAGTTTTCGTTTTTCTCCTATGTCCACAAAGTTTATTCGCGAATAGACTTTTTTGTTTTGGGAAGGGCGTTGATCCCGAAGGTGAGGGGGACGGAGTATATGGCGATAGCTATTTCGGATCACGCTCCACACTGGGTGAACTTGGAGATAGGGGAGGAAAAAGAACGGCGTCCACCCTGGAGAATGGACATGGGACTAATGGTGGATGAGGGGGTGTGTCTCAGGGTGAGAGGGTGTATTGAAAAGTACTTGGAACTCAATGATAATGGAGAGGTCCAGGTGGGAGTGGTCTGGGAGGCGCTGAAGGCAGTGGTTAGAGGGGAGCTGATATCAATCAGGGCACATAAAGGAAAGCAGGAGAGTAGGGAACGGGAGCGGTTGCTGCAAGAACTTCTGAGGGTGGACAGGCAATATGCGGAGGCACCGGAGGAGGGACTGTACAGGGAAAGGCAAAGGCTACACGTAGAATTTGATTTGCTGACAACGGGTACTGCAGAGGCACAGTGGAGGAAGGCACAGGGTGTACAGTACGAATATGGGGAGAAGGCGAGCAGGTTGCTGGCCCACCAATTGAGGAAAAGGGGAGCAGCGAGGGAAATAGGGGGAGTGAGGGATGAGGAGGGAGAGATGGAGCGGGGAGCGGAGAGAGTGAATGGAGTGTTCAAGGCATTCGATGAAAGATTATATGAAGCTCAGCCCCCGGATGGGAAGGAGAGAATGATGTGTTTTCTGGACCAGCTGGAATTTCCTAAGGTGGAGGAGCAGGAGAGGGTGGGACTGGGAGCACAGATCAAAATGGAGGAAGTAGTGAAAGGAATTAGGAGCATGCAGGCGGGGAAGGCCCCGGGACCGGATGGATTCCCAGTTGAATTTTACAGGAAATATGTGGACTTGCTCGCCCCGCTACTGATGAGAACCCTTAATGAGGTTAGGGAAAGGGGACAGCTGCCCCCGACTATGTCGGAGGCAACGATATCGCTTCTCCGAAAGAAGGAAAAAGGCCCGCTGCAATGCGGGTCCTATAGGCCTATTTCCCTCCTGAATGTAGACGCTAAGATTCTGGCCAAGGTAATGGCAATGAGGATAGAGGATTGTGTCCCGGGGGTGGTCCATGAGGACCAAACTGGGTTTGTGAAGGGGAGACAGCTGAATACGAATATACGGAGGCTGCTAGGGGTAATGATGATGCCCCCACCAGAGGGGGAAGCGGAGATAGTGGAGATGGATGCCGAGAAAGCATTTAATAGAGTGGAGTGGGATTATTTGTGGGAGGTGTTGAGGAGATTTGGCTTTGGAGATGAGTATATTAGATGGGTACAGCTGCTGTATAGGGCCCCGATGGCGAGCGTGGTCACGAATGGACGGGGGTCTGCGTATTTTCGGCTCCATAGAGGGACAAGGCAGGGATGTCCTCTGTCCCCATTATTGTTTGCACTGGCGATTGAGCCCCTGGCAATAGCATTGAGGGGTTCCAGGAAGTGGAGGGGAGTACTCAGGGGAGGAGAAGAACACCGGGTATCTCTGTCTGCGGACGATTTGTTGTTGTATGTGGTGGACCCGGCGGAGGGGATGCCGGAGATAATGCGGATACTTGGGGAGTTTGGAGAATTTTCAGGATATAAACTGAACATGGGGAAAAGTTAGTTGTTTGTGGTGCATCCAGGGGAGCAGAGCAGAGAAATAGAGGACTTACCGCTGAGGAAGGTAACAAGGGACTTTCGCTACTTGGGGATCCAGATAGCCAAGAATTGGGGTACATTGCATAGGTTAAATTTAACGCGGTTGGTGGAACAGATGGAGGAGGACTTCAAGAGATGGGACATGGTATCCCTGTCGCTGGCAGGGAGGGTGCAGGCGGTTAAAATGGTGGTCCTCCCGAGATTCCTCTTTGTGTTTCAGTGCCTCCCGGTGGTGATCACGAAGGCTTTTTTCAAAAGGATTGAGAAGAGTATCATGAGTTTTGTGTGGGCCGGGAAGACCCCGAGAGTGAGGAAGGGATTTTTGCAGCGTAGTCGGGATAGGGGGGGGGCTGGCACTACCGAGCCGAAGTGAGTACTACTGGGCCGCCAATATCTCAATGGTATGTAAGTGGATGGGAGAAGAGGAGGGAGCGGCGTGGAAGAGATTGGAGAGGGCGTCCTGCAGGGGGACTAGCCTACAAGTTATGGTGATGGCCCCATTGCCGTTCTCACCAAAGAAATACACCACAAGCCCGGTGGTGGTGGCTACTCTGAAAATTTGGAGGCAGTGGAGACGGCATAGGGGAAAGACGGGAGCCTCGGTGCTGTCCCCGATAAGAAATAACCATAGGTTTGCTCCGGGGAGAATGAATGGGGGATTTGGAACATGGCAAAGAGCAGGAGTAACACAATTGAGAGCTCTGTTTGTAGATGGGACGTTTGCGAGTCTGGGAGCGCTGACTGAAAAATATGGGTTGCCCCAAGGGAATGCATTCCGGTATATGCAACTGAGGGCTTTTGCGAGGCAACAGGTGAGGGAATTCCCGCAGCTCCCGACGCAGGAGGTGCAGGACAGAGTGATCTCAAAGACATGGGTGGGGGACGGTAAGGTATCAGACATATATACGGAAATGAGGGACGAGGGGGAGATTATGGTAGATGAGCTGAAAGGGAAATGGGAAGAAGAGCTGGGGGAGGAGATTGAGGAGGGGCTGTGGGCTGATGCCCTAAGTAGGGAAAACTCATCGTCCTCGTGTGCCAGGCTAAGCCTGATACAATTTAAGGTGTTACACAGGGCGCATATGACTGGAGCACGGCTCAGTAAATATTTTGGAGTAGAGGATAGGTGTGCGAGATGCTCGAGAAGCCCAGCGAATCACACCCACATGTTCTGGTCATGTCCGGCACTACAGGGGTTTTGGGTGGGGGTGACAAAGGTGCTTTCGAAGGTGGTGGGGGTCCAGGTCGAACCAAGCTGGGGGTTGGCTATATTTGGGGTTGCACAAGAGCCGGGAGTACAGGAGGCGAGAGAGGCCGATGTTTTGGCCTTTGCGTCCCTAGTAGCCCGGCGCAGGATACTGTTGATGTGGAAGGAAGCCAAGCCCCCGGGTGTGGAGACCTGGATAAATGACATGGCAGGGTTTATAAAGCTGGAACGGATTAAGTTCGTCCTAAGGGGATCGGCTCAAGGGTACACCAGGCGGTGGCAACCGTTCGTCGAATACCTCACAGAAAGATAGAGGGAATAGAAAAGAGGAAGACAGCAGCAGCAACCCAGGGCCGGGGGGGGGGGGGGGGGGGGGGGGGAACCAGAAGGATTCTCAGGGATGTTAGTGTATAAGTATAATATGTATAGCTTGTTGTTATAGGTAATTGTATACTGGACTGCTGAATTGTATTTTTGGAGGGTATTTATTTGGGACAAGGCAGTTGCCATTTAGTTTTGTTTTTTAATTTTGATGTTGTTTATATATTATTTATTTCTTGTTTAAAAAACTGGCCATTGTTATTTATATTGTTATATTACTGTGTAAAAGATACACAATGTACTGTTATGGTTGGCCAAAAATTTTGAATAAAATATATTATTAAAAAAAAGATATATGAACAGGCGGCGAACAGAGGGAAGTAGATCCTTGGAAAATAGGCGACATGTTTAGATAAATGATCTGGATCGGCGCAGGCTGTGGGGGCCGAAGGGCCTGTTCCTGTGCTGTCATTTTCTTTGTTCTTTCTTTGTTCTATCACACCAGAAAATAATTACCCCTTAATCAATACTACTCAACACAGTGAATATAATACCCTTAATTGCTATCTTTATTCCTACTTAAAAAACAAGAAATAAACCCATTCATCTCTCAATGCACATTAACTGCCAATGACACATGGGAATACTTGCTTCGCTGAGATGTTCTGTGAGAAAGAAAGATCTTTTGACACTGGTTTTAAGACAAGATCTGACTCCTGCCAGACCCATGCAGAAACTCTGGCTGTATGTCTACAGAAGATGCTTTTCAGCTTGTTTTAGCCCCCTCTTGTCCTCAGACAGGTCTGCACAGCTTGAAAGATTGTTCATCTCTTTTTAACTGAACTGCAGTAAGAAAAGAACTGCTCAATTTCTGGTCATAGCTTCATTCAGCTCACAACTGAACTGTTTCCTGCAAAATGCCTGATGCCTTAACTCCACCCAGCAATTCCATCATCTTACCATGAAATCTAATCAACGCCACAGGGAATTCCCTTTAACCATAGAAACCTTCATTAGCCCACGTCTTTTACGGTGGTTTAATTGCACCAAAATATACTTACCTTTCAAACTAAGATTTCTTCTCAAACATGCCTGCGGCAATCACACACACTAACCCAGGATTCTAACCCTGACTTCACCAAATCCCAACAATACAATATATCTGAACTTCCGCTCTTAATCACACCGGTGTTTAGAGATCTTTGGGCTCTCGGGGAATTGAGGGATAATGGGGGCGGGCGGTAGAGTGAGTTGAAACAAAAGGAAAGCCTTGAATGCATTGATTAACAGAGCAGGATCGAGGGACTGAATGGCCTCCCCCGACCCTATTTCTTGCAATTTACTCTTTGTCTGGTTCAGAGGGAATGAAGAAAGCAGCTACAACACCCTCCACGAGGTTCCCTACACCCGGACCAAGGCAGCGGCTGAGAAGGTCATCCTGGAAGCTAACGGGATTCAGGTGAGTCACTTCAACGCAGCAGCGGGAGAGCCCTCACGAGTCTCCCCTTCTCTTTCAAAGGGGTCCCTGACGTAGAGACTCCCTCTTTAACAGGGTCCCTGACGGAGAGACTCCCTCTTTATCAGGGTCCCTGACGGAGAGACTCCCTCTTTAACAGGGTCCCTGACGGAGAGATTCCCTCTTTAACAGGGGTCCCTGACAGAGAGACTCCCTCTTTAACAGGGGTCCCTGACGGAGAGACTCCCTCTTTAACAGGAGTTCCTGATGGAGAGACTCCCTCTTTAACAGGGGTCCCTGACGGAGAGACTCCCTCTTTAACAGGGGTCCCTGACGGAGAGACTCCCTCTTTAACAGGGGTCCCTGACGGAGAGACTCCCTCTTTAACAGGGGACCCTGACGGAGAGACTCCCTCTTTAACAGGGGTCCCTGACGGAGAGTCTCCCTCTTTAACAGGGTCCCTGACGGAGAGACTCCCTCTTTAACAGGGGTCCCTGACGTAGAGACTCCCTCTTTAACAGGGTCCCTGACGGAGAGACTCCCTCTTTAACAGGGTCCCTGACGGAGAGACTCCCTCTTTAACAGGGTCCCTGACGGAGAGACTCCCTCTTTAACAGGGGTCCCTGACAGAGAGACTCCCTCTTTAACAGGGTCCCTGCCGGAGATACTCCCTCTTTACTCCCTGTGCCACGTGCCAGTGAGGCTAGAAATAGGAAGATAGAGCAGCTAAACACGTGGCTAAACAGCTGGTGTAGGAGGGAGGGTTTCCGTTATCTGGACCACTGGGATCTCTTCCGGGGCAGGTGTGACCTGTATAAGAAGGACGGGTTGCATCTAAACTGGAGAGGCATAAATATCCTGGCCGCGAGGTTTGCTAGTGTCACACGGGAGGGTTTAAACTAATATGGCAGGGGGGTGGGCACGGGAGCAATAGGTCAGAAGGTGAGAGCATTGAGGGTGAACTAGGGAATAGGGACAGTGGGGCTCTGAGGCAGAGCAGACAGGGTAAAGTTGCTGAACACAGCGGGTCTGGTGGCCTGAAGTGCATATGTTTTAATGCAAGAAGTATTATGGGTAAGGCAGATGAACTTAGAGCTTGGATTAGTACTTGGAACTATGATGTTGTTGCCATTACAGAGACCTGGTTGAGGGAAGGGCAGGATTGGCAGCTAAACATTCTAGGATTTAGATGTTTCAGGCGGGATAGAGGGGGATGTAAAAGGGGTGGCAGAGTTGCGCTACTGGTTAGGGAGAATATCACAGCTGTACTGCGGGAGGACACCTCAGAGGGCAGTGAGGCTATATGGGTAGAGATCAGGAATAAGA
This sequence comes from Scyliorhinus torazame, assembly GCF_047496885.1. Classification (NCBI taxonomy): domain Eukaryota; kingdom Metazoa; phylum Chordata; class Chondrichthyes; order Carcharhiniformes; family Scyliorhinidae; genus Scyliorhinus; species Scyliorhinus torazame. The sequence goes on along the minus strand of NC_092725.1, from coordinate 25,139,662 downwards.
AGGGTGCAGTCACAATGTTGGGGGTTTACTACAGGCCTCCCAACAGCCAGCGGGAGATAGAGGAGCAGATAGGTAGACAGATTTTGGAAAAGAGTAAAAACAACAGGGTTGTGGTGATGGGAGACTTCAACTTCCCCAATATTGACTGGGACTCACTTAGTGCCAGGGGCTTAGACGGGGCGGAGTTTGTAAGGAGCATCCAGGAGGGCTTCTTAAAACAATATGTGGACAGTCCAACTAGGGAAGGGGCGGTACTGGACCTGGTATTGGGGAATGAGCCCGGCCAGGTGGTAGATGTTTCAGTAGGGGAGCATTTCGGGAACAGTGACCACAATTCAGTAAGTTTTAAAGTGCTGGTGGACAAGGATAAGAGTGGTCCTAGGATGAGTGTGCTAAATTGGGGGAAGGCTAATTATAACAATATTAGGCGGGAACTGAAGAACCTAGATTGGGGGTGGATGTTTGAGGGCAAATCAACATCTGACATGTGGGAGGCTTTCAAGTGTCAGTTGAAAGGAATTCAGGACCGGCATGTTCCTGTCAGGAAGAAGGATAAATACGGCAATTTTCGGGAACCTTGGATAACGAGAGATATTGTAGGCCTCGTCAAAAAGAAAAAGGAGGCATTTGTCAGGGCTAAAAGGCTGGGAACAGACAAAGCCTGTGTGGAATATAAGGAAAGTAGGAAGGAACTTAAGCAAGGAGTCAGGAGGGCTAGAAGGGGTCACGAAAAGTCATTGGCAAATAGGGTTAAGGAAAATCCCAAGGCTTTTTACACGTACATAAAAAGCAAGAGGGTAGCCAGGGAAAGGGTTGGCCCACTGAAGGATAGGCAAGGGAATCTATGTGTGGAGCCAGAGGAAATGGGCGAGGTACTAAATGAATACTTTGCATCAGTATTCACCAAAGAGAAGAAATTGGTAGATGTTGAGTCTGGAGAAGGGTGTGTAGATAGCCTGGGTCACATTGAGATCCAAAAAGACGAGGTGTTGGGTGCCTTAAAAAATATTAAGGTAGATAAGTCCCCAGGGCCTGATGGGATCTACCCCAGAATACTGAAGGAGGCTGGAGAGGAAATTGCTGAGGCCTTGACAGAAATCTTTGGATCCTCACTGTCTTCAGGTAATGTCCCGGAGGACTGGAGAATAGCCAATGTTGTTCCTCTGTTTAAGAAGGGTAGCAAGGATAATCCAGGGAACTACAGGCCGGTGAGCCTTACTTCAGTGGTAGGGAAATTACTGGAGGGAATTCTTCGAGACAGGATCTACTCCCATTTGGAAGCAAATGGACATATTAGTGAGAGGCAGCATGGTTTTGTGAAGGGGAGGTCGTGTCTCACTAACTTGATAGAGTTTTTCGAGGAGGTCACTAAGATGATTGATGCAGGTAGGGTAGTGGATGTTGTCTATATGGACTTCAGTAAGGCCTTTGACAAGGTCCCTCATGGTAGACTAGTACAAAAGGTGAAGTCACATGGGATCAGGGGTGAGCTGGCAAGGTGGATACAGAACTGGCTAGGTCATAGAAGGCAGAGAGTAGCAATGGAAGGATGCTTTTCTAATTGGAGGGCTGTGACCAGTGGTGTTCCACAGGGATCAGTGCTGGGACCTTTGCTGTTTGTAGTATATATAAATGATTTGGAGAAAAATGTAACTGGTCTGATTAGCAACTTTGCAGACGCCACAAAGGTTGGTGGAATTGCGGATAGCGATGAGGACTGTCAGAGGATACAGCAGGATTTAGATTGTTTGGAGACTTGGGCGGGGAGATGGCAGATGGAGTTTAATCCGGACAAATGTGAGGTAATGCATTTTGGAAGGTTTAATGCAGGTAGGGAATATACAGTGAATGGTAGAACCCTCAAGAGTATCAAAAGTCAGAGAGATCTAGGAGTACAGGTCCACAGGTCACTGAAAGGGGCAACACAGGTGGAGAAGGTAGTCAAGAAGGCATACGGCATGCTTGT